>NC_085136.1:295115449-295210516 GCF_035046485.1 Aedes albopictus | reverse complement strand
CAAGAAAATTATGGGTTTCCCGGGTTTCAGGAGTTTTTAAGAAATTAAGAAATTTCAAGGTTTCAGTTTGAGGAAGGACATTTCAGGGGTGTTAAGAGGGTTTAAGAGGGTTTCAGGGACGTTTTAGACTTATAGAGGATCTTTGAAGTAGGTATCCAAGTGATTTATGAGGGGCGATTTGAGGGGTTCCAGAGAGTTATCGAGGGTATCGAGAGATATCGAGGATATCAAAGTTAGTTTTAGGGGTCTCCGATGGTTTCATGGAGTTTTCAGGGGTGTTCTACGGTGTCTCAGGGGGTTTCTGGGGTGTATCAGAGGAAATTTCAGGGAGTTTCAGGGGGTTTCATGGGTATCTGAGGGGGCCTCAGGAGTGTGTCAGGTATTCTCAAATTCACCCTGAGTCCATTCAGTAGGTCTTAGAGACGACATAGGATGCTCTAGGGGATTTCAGTGGGGTTCTAGAGACTTCAAGACATTTCACGCGATTTCAGGGGCGTTCCAGGTCATCTAAGCTGGTTTTCGGGGGTTCCATGGAGTGTCAGCGTTTTTAATGATCCTCAGGTGGATTCAGGGGATTTTAGGAGGATTTAGGATGATGGTATATTTTTGAGTTTTAGGGGGTTTCAGGTACAACATTGGAGGTCCTGACTCGCTCTGAAATGTACTTTTAGCTTCTTGCAACGCCTCTGAATGGGCTTCAAACGCTATAAAACAATTCACCAACTCTTGAAAGCCCCTAAAATTTCTCTGGAATGCCCCTAAAGCACACGTAAAACCAGGGAAGAAAAAAATGGTGAGGATTGCTGCTGAGCAGACACAAACGCAAAGCAAACCTACTCGTGAACAACAGAGGCCTGAATATATTCATACTTCTTCAATGAAGCTGGTTCGCACTCGTTCTCAATTCTCGAAGTCGCCTCGAGCATTTTGAACGCATTTACACGGCTGACAGCTTTGCTTTTCAGTATCAACGAAGCACAAAACATTACTTTTTGACGGATGTACTTTCCCCATCTCCACTAGTTCTTCGCGAATAAAAACTCGTTAGTGTTTTTGTTTTGATTCATACTCATGAAGCAGACGGGTGCGAATAAACTCACACACGGCTTACTACCGCAATCGTGAGTAAACCGTTTGTTCGGTTTTCACTCGCGAGTTGCTTCACGATGAGAACCTTTCATCCCAACTCGTTGAAATTTTCATTTAAGACCTCTTCCCTGAAGCCTCCAAAAACACCTGAAACACCTGAAATCTCCTTCTTTTAGGCTTTCCTGAAATTTTAGAAAACCCTCTTGGCGGCATCTCAAACACACTTGGGCAAAACCTTTTCTCGAGATCTAAGTTCCCTCAATTAAAGCACTGACTTAATTTATGTACCAAATTCCCTCTTCCTTGTTTGAATTTTGAATTTGTATTTTCAATTTACGCCCTCACAGTCCATGGCATAAAAAGAGGATCCAGTGAGTATCAAGAAAACGACGTGGAAAATTGAATCAAGAAAACACAAAGGGGATATCAAGTATAATGCCGGGATAGTGTTCCCGGTAAGAATTCTTGGGAGAACTGAATGAACCCCGCGACAAACCATTAGAGAGAGTCTAGAATAAGCTCTTGAAAACTCTGGGAGGCATTCCGGGAGCAATACTGGAAGGAATCTTGTAAGATCAATTCCGGAAGAAACTTTGAATGATTTCTCAAGGGGAACTCCAAGAGAAATCTTGCGAGAACCTTTAAGAAATATGTCAGGAGAAACCTTAGTAGACAAAAGGTTACGACAATTTGTTGAAGAAATTGCAACCCGGGCAGAAAAGAATAACAAAAAAAAATGCAAGTTTTACCATTCAAAAGGAATTACTGAATGGTAAATTTTGCCATTGGTTTGTTTGAAATAAGTGACAAAAGGGCAAAAATAATAACTGACATAGTTCTATGAAATATCTAAAGAATGTCAAATTTTGACATTACAATGGCAAACCAAGAACAAAAAAATTTAAGGTTGAGAATTGCAAAATATACCATTATTGAGTTATTGAAAACAGAACAATATCAAAATTAGTTATTCGCCTGTCACAAAAACAATATCAAAAGTTACCATTAGAATAACCAAAATTCAAACTTTGTCTTTATGTTGTACTTAATAAGTGCCAAAACTGAGATGGTTCATCAAACTCGTAAGAGGTCAACAATATCTCACCAATTGCAAAATTTGTTATGATAGCAAAATAAGACATTCAGTAGTGATTCTTCCAAATTGGATAAATGACAAGCGAATGCCATATTTTGATATGATATCATATTATGCTATTGACATGTTGTTTCAAGCTCTTCCTGAAGAACTCATGAATGACAAAATAAGTTATGACAATAAAATTTGTTATTATCTTGATTTTGGCTTGCCATTCACCTCTACCCGGGAAGAGAAACTCCGGAAGTAATCCAGTGTGGGACCCTAGAAACGATTCCGCAAAAAAAACCTCTGGAAAAAGTTTCGGGGAAAACTGCTGCAGAAAACCCATGAAAAACTTCTGAAAAATCCTGAGAGGTACGTTAGTAGAGATCCCAGGAATAACTCATATGGAAATTCTGGGAAAAATCCCAGGAAGAACTTTTGAGAAAAGAATTGCAGGAATTATTTGAAGAAGAATCCCGGAAGAAATTCTGAAAGACACCCCGCGACAACACCTGAGAAATATCCTGGGAGAAACTCCTCTGGAAATCCTAGGAAAAATACCGTGAACATTTCTTGGAGAAGACGCTGGAGGAACTCTGGGAGAAATCATGCAAGATCTCTGCGAGAAACTTCAGGCAAAATCAGACGGCATTCAGGAATCTCGGAAGGTTCACACGAAGGAATTGTGGAAAGAATTGCTGAAATCTATAGCAAATGCCGGTAGGAATCTGGTAGGAACATTTGAGAGGACTTCAATGTGGAATACGAAGAAAAATGTTGCGAAAGCAAGGAACATTTTGAGAAATTGTGGAAGGCATTTCAAGAGGTATCTCTACAAGAATTCCTGAAAGAATCCCTGATGGAATTATGGCAGAAATCCGAGTGCGAAATTGAACTTTCAGTTTCACTATCAGATTCATCTGCTTAAAGAGAAAAAATACAACGAAAGCTGTATGTATGAAACCGAAAGCGCAGTGGGAAAGGAAGCAATTAAGTGGGATGCGAATGAAGAAGGGGCTGGAGCTTTTCCAAATTTTCACTAAGTGTAATAACCTCTCTAGTGTGGAGCGGACCTGGTGTGATGGTTAGAACACTTGACTATCACGCCGAGGACCTGGGATCGAATCCCACTCCCGACAAACTCGCAAAATGTGAGTTCTTCCTTCGGAAGGGAAGTAAAGTGTGGGTCCCGAGATGAACTAGCCTAGGGCTAAAAATCTCGTTAATACAGATAAAAAAAACCTCTCTAGAGAGTTAAAAGCTTATGGAGGCCAAGTGCTTCAGATATTCAATCAGTGTTTACAAGATAGAAAAGAAGCTAAGTTTTGCTGGTACCAAGCCATATTGGAACTGAAGGCAATGAAAAAGTGGACCGAGAATCCAAGGCAGCTCTAGAACAAAAAAGTGATACCGTCTACTCTCGTTGGTTTGAACGACCCCTCTTGCAAACCAACGGGGTTCATTTTTTAATTTAAACTTCTAGTAACCCTGTGGACATCGAAAAACACTGGAGGTCACGGCATACAGTTTCACAAGGCAGGCTAATTACCAATGTATACATCAATTTTGAACGTGACGTCGCACATTGGAGTAAATCATATCAAAACCTGATCATAAGTGGAAAAACTCAAAATGAAGTAATTGGGTTTTCCGTTGTGTTTTTGCCAAGTGTAGTTATCGTGTAATCGTTTGACAGCTAAGCAGTGTCCAAATGTTTTGTTTACGCTTATCAGAAGAGGTTTAGTGAAGCTGGATGTTAGCCGTTTTCTTTGATATAACTCACAGCGCGTGCAAGTTTTGATCGTCCAAAGTGAATAAAATTGACAGTCAATCAATTCAACGATACAGTTTGTTAAATAAGGTTAATGTTGTTATTCTGTTAATTAGAAACCCAAATAAGTTGACGTGAAATTTACATACAATATATGAAAATATTGAAAAAAAAAATTTGATGGAATCCTTTACCGTACATTCAAAATGGAATAAGTTAATTTTCCGGCTGTTTCCGGAAAATCTGCTTTTAGTGTATGATAAAACTATTGTTCCTCTTTCAAATGCAGAAAGAAAACCTTCCGGATGATTCCGATTTCAAAAGTTGCAACACTTTGAAAAAATCTTGATAATTATATTATTATATGATACTAGCTGTCCCGGCAAACTTTGTCTTGCCGTCTTGTGGTGGTTTGACAACTGTTAAGCTCAAAAAAGCACCGCACTCTAGATTGATCTAATTTTCGATCGTGTTGATTTCCTTCCCAGCTCATGAAAAATCAGTTCTTTATCGATTTTCTTACTTTTCTAGTTGATTTTCGTAACTTTTTGTGCATATAAACACAACCACCATGAATACGAATCAAACCATGCAAGAGTCGTCCAGATCGGTTCAGCCGTTCTTGAGTTTTGTTGCCTCAAAGGTATTTCAAACTCATTTATATATATATAGATTATTTGCCCAAAATCACTATTTGGCCCTCTGAACGTATTTTTGCTGAAAACTAGAATTCAACAGCTTTCAAGCAAAAAAAAAGAAGTTTAAAATTGGTCAACTGGTTCAAAAGATAAGATTTTTTGAAAAATTTCTGTTTCGAAAAATCTTGATTTTTACTATCATAAAATTGGTCACCCTAATGATGAAATAAAAATAATACGGGTCTAATTATTTCCGATAAACTACAAAACCACCAAGTATCACGATGTTCGGAGACACACTATAACAATTTTCTATGGAATGGTGGTATTATTATTTGAAAAAAATCTTGTTGAAGTCAGTTAGATTGGTTGTTTCTCACGGCTAGGTGAATTCATTGTTATAAAATTCATTGAATACTATGAAATACGTTTCATTACTAATTTGGGTTGTATTTGGGTTGCGAAAATACATCAAAATAATTTTGATCAGTTTTGATGTACTAGGTGCTCCACTGTGCGTCGTTCTTATCGTCCTTTGATGATGTCAAATTTTCTGCTGTGGAAGGAGGGTCTGCTGTTTTCGCTTTTGTTTGTAACGTTCTGCCTGGTTCCTTGCTGCAGCATTACCGCTCACGCTGCGTGCTTCTCCTCAAAAATCATTATACACTCCTCGTCGAACCATTCGTACCGTCAACCCCGTTCCACATCGTACTCAATGGAGCTCTCGGCTGCGTCGTTGATGGTTCCTTTTACTTTACGCCAGTAGTTCTCTACAAGGGCAACATTGAGCTCGATCAGGTCGCTGGCAACGCTGCTTCGAGATTCTACGCGTATGCTGAGGCGACATCCGGTTGCTCTGTCACTCTACACACTTAAAAAAACTCAATTTTGATGGATACGTAATAGAGGAAATTGACGTAATCGTTCATGACATAAACAAACATATGATTTATTTTTACGTCTTTGAACACGTGAACACAAAAACAATCATCGACAAAGTCGATTAAGATATGATTGACAAGTTTTTAAGCGTGCGCCTGTAGCATTGGAACATTACACTTATTTTTCAGTTTTATGTGCCGAAATTTTACATGAACCATAACGCAAACCAACCAGACAATGTTTGTTTACAACAAAACGTCAAACGACGTCGTGGCTATGATTTTTAAAAAAATTTCCGCGTTAGGTATATTCTTCAAATGTAATAAATAAATTGACTATCTCTTTACGCAGTGGTTTAAGTGAATAAACATGGAGAAAGGAGGTGGCATGCAGAGCATATGCGTGAAGATACGGTTTGTATTGATCCAGTGGGCACCGATAGGGAAGTGTACTTTGCCGTGTCCAAACGCAGGAGGAGAATTTTCGGTTCGGGTGTGTAGTGAGCGTACACTCTTAAAAAATTAGGAATTTACACGTGACGTAAACCATCAACGTACGTAAACATTTCATGACTTAATGGCAAATTTGACTCAACTTTACATCCATCATGTAAGTTTGAGTTGGTTGCACAAGATGTCAACAAACCTATCTGACCAGATAGGTAGAAACAGTTTTATATTTATCATATGTCTTACAACTCGGTGATACAGCCGAGAGGTATACACACTGAGAATAAATTACAGTATTCGGTGAAAAAAATCACCGAAACTGGTCTGTAAACAAGCAAACTACAGCATTACGGCGAAATCGACGAAATTGCAGGAGAAAATCGGTGAAATTTAAGAAATCACCGAAGAACCGGTGAAATCAGACAAATTTACAGGAGACCTGTGAGTATTTTACCGAACAGATCGGTGATGGGACTATTTTACCGTACTACTGTAAAATGCGTTTGACAGCCACGCCGGCTGCTTTGAGCATCAGTTCTATTAAAATTTGCGCATCATCTCCAAGCAAGACTCTCTTGTACAGTGGCAGCAAGTGTGGTTCCTGATCAGAAGGTCATGTATTCAATTCCATCATCGTCGTTTTTTTATGAAAATATTGGTTTTTTGTGCTCGCATAAAATCGCCGTAAATTTGTAAAATTTACTGTACGTTCAGTGATATTGAGATTTCATTTGTAAACAAACATACCGAACGTTCTGCGATTTTTACGGCAAATTTGTAAAAAGTACCGAACGTTCCGGTAATTTTGACAGATGCATTTTCCTGAGATTCACAGTACGTTCGGTGGTTTGAAAAATCACCGAACTTTTTACCGTACGTTCAGCTGTTGAGATTACGGTAAAATTTTACCGTAATCCGTCAGTTTTTCTAAGTGTGTAGTACGTGCCTCTCAATCAGCGGACCAGAGTTCGAATCCAGTTCATTATTTTACTTACATATGTTTTATCACTCGCTTCGGCTCTAGCGATTGCTAGCTCGACTTTATTTGTGATAGAAGACGTAAATTTGTGTCAAATGGGCCGCTCCTTTTATGTGCATCCATGTGAACTTAAATTTACATGATTTTTTCTAAGAGTGTAGGTTATGTATAAAATTTAATATCACCAAGCTATCATCTACCATATTAAACATACGTTTTTTTTTATATTCATTTCTTCCTTATATATGCCTAATGTGAGACCTACTTGCAAAACTAATGTGAGACCTACTTGCAAACTATTGAGACCTACTCACTCTACATATGTATAATGAAAGAAAATATGTTCACCCCACAGATTCCCGTCAAACTGCATCATACATTTTTATGTATCTTATCTATGCTGATCCGCTAGTTTGACCGTTTCATTCCTGGTCCAATAATGCATAATCTACACACTTAATCTCCAAATTTGATCTCGGTAATAACAAATAACGAACTCAATCGGTAAAGGTTATTTTGACTGAAATGTCGTTAAAATTTGACAGTTCATCAAAAATAACTTGTCAAAAATAACGAATTTCGGTTATTTACGTTCATTGCTGATTATCGGCAAACTTTTTTGCCACAGCAATCGGCAATCCTATCGAGTTGCTGAATTTCGGTAAAGTGCATCTGTCAAAAGTGAAAACAAACCGCGTTGCCGGCTGCCATCTTAGAAAAAGGAAAGGAACAAGGATTTTTGAAGCTGAAATGATTCTCGTAAGTAAAACAACTAAACTCGCTTTAAACTAATGCTGTTTATGCTTCTGCTATTAATATTCATTTACTTATTAACTCACTATTAATGCCTCTTCTAATTTTCTTTTCAGTTCGTTATTTTGAAGATGGAGCGCAGCAGGAAGAGTGCCGGATTCTCGCTCCAAAAACGTGCCAGTGTGTTTGCTGCCGGACTTAACCAGCAGAAGCTAGTAGCCCAAAAACAAAATGGTCCGTACAAGCAAACCATCGGAATAAAGGCCGCCCGCAAAAGTGCTCCCTCGACCGGCAGAGCCGCATCTTTACCGGTCGGAACGTCTACGAAAAATCCGTCGCTACCAAAAGTCCGTTGTCGTTCCAGCGCTCGGTACGTGTTTTTAAGACGGATCTGCGCTTCGAATGTGCCACCGTTGCTGCCCTGCAGGAAGCAAGCGAAGCGTACCTGGTCGGACCGTCGGAGTGTTCGAGGACACCGCCTGTACGCGATTCACGCCGAGAACGTCACCATCACGCGGAAGCGTACGAGGAGTAGGAGCGTAGGAGGAAGTGATCCCGGAAGAAGTGTGAAATTGTGTTTTTATCATTGTGATTAGTTAAATGAAGAAACCATTTCGAATTAGAAAAAAAATCCAGAAAATGTATATTTTTCGTTTTTTGCTTGCGTTAATAAAATTGTTAACGTAATTATTGGGTTTCTCGCCAATGTTTAGACTACTGTGATAATTTGAGAATCCACTGAATCATCATTTTCCAGCGGCATTTCACACTAATCAAACAAACTTATTTTGTTTACCTGTTGTGCATCCGACGTCCCTGTCATGAACTCAACCGAACTTGTGTATGCCAGCCGCTGCGAAGTCGTGTGCGAAATTCAACTGTGATGATAATGAATTTCGGGCGAGTCTAAATGGGTGCAAATGTCGCAATATATTTTTTGTTTTATTTTTCTTCTTATCAATAAGCATGAAAGAAAACAAACATATACTGAATTTCGGTAATAATGTTTGCCGAAGTTTTCGGCAATGTATTACCGAAGCACTCGTCAAAGTTTGACAGTTGATATTTGTCAAGTTTGCAGGCTAGTCGGCAAGTTGAACTTTTACCGAGATTTTTACCGAGCTCTCAGCTGTTGGATTCTCGGCGATTTATTTTGCCGGCATCGGCAAATTAAATTAAGTGTGTACGCTCACTACATTTTTTTTTTCTTTATTAACTCTTGAACTCATTCTCAAGGTGAAGGTATCCACAATATTCTGTAGAAAACCTACTTTTAGTATTGCCCTCTAAATTGAAAACGAATTCCACTTGAGCCCAATTTTTCAAACCCCAAGCGAATACGTTGTTCTTCACAATGTAAAACCTTTGACCCAAAGAAAAAGATAAGCTCAAAACATTTCCAAAATTTTCTAACTATACAATTGTTCTACAAGCAAGATCAAATCTTTGTCACTGGTAACTTATTAAACTTCCCACTTACCAAACTGTAATCCAAATTCAGTTAATGCGCCTTTCTGAGTCCAACTCTAGTAAGCCTAATTTTAACTAAAGCTTGTCAAGCCCAATCCTCAAAACCGAGGCACGAAAATCAATCCAAATTAGCACAACTTATATGAAACCCCTCTCCAACTTAAACCGTTCTTTTGACTTGGAAACAAATTGATCTTTCTTACCAACTACTGTTGACTATTATAAATAACGAGAGCCTTCTGACCTTGGGTAAAAAAAAAATAGAACGGACCAAATTCAGCAACAATCTTATATGAAATAGACATTTTATTTAGTAGCTCACAGCTTTGCACGGCCTGTCATCCAAATGCCAACGGAATCTCTCAACATTCGCATTTAACCAATATCTTGTCATCACAAGCAATAGATTTCCATAATCACCAAAACTCATTGTTCTTTCGTCTTGACAACATAATAAGACCTTCCGAGAATATATTCTAAGCCACTGCATACACAAGCGCAGAAAAGGCCAAGTCCATCACATCATTCCAAAACAAATAAAAAAATAAAACTTGGCTCAATTCCGAGCCAGAAAGCATTCTGCTTCATAAAAATTCAACATCTGGTTCGGACCATCTACCCAATTCAAATTAGAATGTGTATAATCATGGTTCTACATGCTGGTTTCCACTAAATGGTTATCTTTGATAATAAAGCACAAATTACTAATTACTTACCAATTCCATCCAAACAAAATTTATGTACAGTTTACATTCCGTAACTCGCGCAGTTGGCCCCCACCGCTAGCACCACGCCAATGCTAAATACAAAAGGCTAGATTTTTCAACATGTTGAACAAAATACAACAGCGGGATCACACGAGGGTTAAATCAATCTACTTGGCTACTGCCAACTTGCTCGGATCACACCGTTCTTCAAACCCACCTATTACCAACAATAATAAATAAATAAATAAATATCACTTTCACCCCATCTCGCCTTATGGACAGGCAGTCGCGCGTCCTGGAGTCTGTTGCTTACTGGTCGGTCATTATCTATTTCACAGTTTCACAGATTTCTTTCCCCAACACTTTACACATTACACTCCTTGCCAAGCTCTTCTGTTTGAAAAATGTGACCACTACATGTCTTATAAATGTCATTTCAATGATGTAAACTTCAAACTATGTTGATTTTCATAATAAAATTTAAAATTTAATCACTAGATTGTGTTATATGTTACCGAAGTTTACTGATTTCAATCTCATTCATTAAGTTCCATCAGCCCTTAATAAAGTATATTTATAAATCCCCTTAGTCTCTTGGTACAAATTAATGAAGCTACTTGTCTGGACTTCACTGTCAGAGCAGCTGCAATGGTCTACATACTTTCGTTGAACATACTTCATCGCTCTTTTTTTGAAGGAACCTGCTAGGCTCCTTATTGTGTTTTTTTTTTTCTTGTGTCATCTTTCCTTTTCTACTTCTTCTACTGTCACCAAACAACAGTGGAACAATAAATCAAAAACGTGTCATAGTGACGTATATACCAAACCAAGAACAAAACCCACCTTATCAATTTGTGCGACTATCCTAAAACTAGTGATGAACTTAGTAGTGATTGTTGTGACCACTGAAATATGTACAATATATAATATAAAAATATGGCAAATAATAAAAACAGACACAAGCCAAAGGTGTAGTTGTAGAAAAAAAAAACTTGACATTTTAAGTAAGCTTCGCCAATATTTGAGGGCAAATTGAAATTTTTAATGAATGCGTAAGTGGTGGCAGATTCGCTTATAATATGTTTATTGCGTATTTTAATTAGTAAATTTATGCTTGAGGAGCCATCGCATAACCCAGCTTTATGTTGGTTGATTTTATGTGTTGAAAGAATATTGAAAAAAAAGTTTGTAAAATAATAAATAAAATAATTTCTGGAATAGAGAAGGAGGCGGATGTAGTGAGCGTACGTTATGTATTAAATTTGATTATCATTTCTAATATAGAGAAGTTGTGAGTTCATGGGAGTAATGGATTTGCTTATTAAGTATGTTACTTTAGTATCTTATCTTTAGTAAGTTTAATGCCGTGATTGGAAAATGTATTTATATTTGAATCTAGATCAATAAATTTGGCGTGCTATTCCGGTCAATATAGAGCGCGCGAAATAACATCGCACAGCTTCCACAAAAAGAAAAGCTTTTGTTTTGTGCTTTTGAAGCAAAAGTTGGTCCGGGCCTGTCTTCGGATTGAATGCGTTCGTATGAATCGGGGAAAAGCGACCGCACTGACCAACGCATGTAGTGAATGAGATGACATGAATGAAGAATGTGCGAGAAGGAGATAGGTAGAAGATAGCGTGTGGGCTTGAGGCTTGTGTAGAGATTGTGGCTTGTGTAGAGCTGTGGCTGTGAATGAGAAGCGATCAGTTTATTAACGAATTTTGTGGCGTATGGAAGTTTTATGCGTAGCTCGCGAACGGGAGTTTCAGATTGGTTCCGTGTTTCGCCGAATTTCACTGCCAAGCGTGCGGATACTACAGGGTGTTTGGTATAAAAGTGTGGAAATCTGCTTGATACTATTAAACTGTTATACCCAAAGTAACAACTAATGAATAAAATATATTGACATAAGATATCTGGTCTTTACTTCATATTTTTCCGAAGAAAACCCTGGGGAGGAGAGCTCTAATAATAAAAATATTTAGAGGAATTGAGGTTATGTTACTGACACAACGCACATGCAGTAAAATTACAAACACGCTTGAATCAGTCTCTTGTAAAAATAAGTTCAAACTTAATTTTGTGTCATTTATCTCGCTGCAATATGTCGGAGTAAAATGACACAAAATTACATGAGTTTTTCGAAGTGTATAGGTTGTACCGTAGCAGTCGCTGACACCTCACATTGCATTGATGGTTAGGGAGATTTTTGGGTTTCATCACTAGGTATTGCTCAAAGTCGATGTTAGCACCACGATAGGTCCTGAAGCCGATAATGTCGGAGATGTTCCGTGAGTGATTCCGCTTGGTGGGGTTTGTTGAGTGATTCCGTCCACTGGTAAAATCGATGAGCCTTACACGTTTTCGTTCTCCAACTGGTGGGCGCTGGGCTTTACAAACGCCGCCGGTCTTAAATTCCTGACGACGTTTTCAAACTTATAGCAATGCAAACAAATGCAAAACAAATAATTTTAGCTACGTTACGCCCATGGGGCAACCAGCTTCGAACATTCAAAATAGGTATATTTTTTTCCAAATCTTTAAAAGTAGGAATAGGTACAATGTGTTTTCTTGCTTTTCACCTCATACACGAAACTACAAGTTAACAATGCAACGCTGGTGTAGAATTTTTTTTTTTTTTGTTTAATTAACGACCTTTTAATCCAAAGGATCATTCGGGTCGGGCTTTATTTCAAATTCAACAATAATTACATATTCAATTTTTCACAGGATTTTTCATAATTTGCCAACTTTTTTTCCATCCGTCGTGAACGTCTACTATATACAGCTAGCCATCCTTCCACATCTTTTGGATCGGGATCAGTGTCGGTATCCGTGCACGTTTCCATATCGCTATCCTCTACTCTGTCAGTCACGCATTGTTCGTCAATCTGCTTCGTTGGTGTCCCCGTTTCTCGGCAAAGATCAGCTTTCTTCCGTGGTGGTGATCGCTCATTCTGTGCAGTATGAATCTGCGGTTGTATTAGCTGAGTCTGCTCTTTCTTCCGTTTCGCAGTATGTTGTGCGTCATCAGCTTTTGTCGTCGGCGTTGCGGTGCGAGTATTGCACAGTGGTTTACTGTCTTTTGTTCCTAGTAGTAGTTCCTAGGTAGTGTATTTTTTTTTATTGCTTACACAAGATCTACCAGTATGTAGCGGTTTCTTACAGTACCTACACGATTTTGGCTGGTTGGTATAGGTAACAAGTGTTTGTTCTGTTTTGATTGTGACAAATGAGTTAATGTGTTCCTTGAGCGTCATTGTTGCCACACGCACTCCAGAATAGATTCCGCTGCCGGCAAAATTTTTCCCCCATACACATTCTTTTACGTTATGCACTTCTCCGTTCCGTTGAAGGTATGCAGCAATATCGTCATTCGTCACATTTTCGGAGAGGTCGTGTATCTTTACCTCTGTGCGTTTATCATCCATTGCCAGACAGACTTTGTAACGTATTCCGTCGACTTCCAATTCGGTACGGTCGTTGTGTTGGTCAACCACTTGCAGAGCTGTAGGCAGATCTACACATTTGACATACACACAGTGATGTATGTGGCTCATCTGCAGTCGTTTCACTTGCCATTGTTGAAGTCCAACAGCTCGAAAAACGAAGTTGTGAACTTCCTCAAAACTTGGACGTTTCACAAATTTAGATAAGTCTACCTTGAAGGTATTCTCACGGTATACAACTTGCACCATCACTTGCTTTAAACTGTAGCAAATTAAATTTGCTCAACGTGATAAGAGAGAATATTCCATACGTGGAACGCAGTCCAATGACGTCTTAGCAGATAGAAAGCTTCGGCACAACTGTGTAGAAAATTCTATTTTATTATGTTCTCCGTTCGTTATTGAACTTCATATGCCGTGAGCTGCGCTGCTCTGACGATACAGCGTATAGGGTATGTGTGCCATCAGTAATCTTATGCTCCCATTTTCATCCTATTCGAAAACAAGCGATTACGGCACTGATTGACTCCGTTCTTTTTGTTTTCATGGGTGCTCACTTCTGACAAAAAATACAAAAATAAGAAATAAAACAAACAGCGCTTCAATCCTTTGTTTTTCGTGGGATGAAAATGGGAGCCACATGCTTAATAAGGGAACCAATACCCTATGTGTCGTACGTACTTCAGCTCTTGCCCAGCTACGACGTCAAAAGAGCTGCCCTCCTGCTCGAGGCGGTTTTTGGAAATTCATCTTCCTTGATGGCCAACATTGCCTGCTCTTCCAGTTAGAGCGGCGTATTGCATTCGTCGGAAAACCGTTTACCCTGGTTGGGCGGCATCGGCCAGCGTTTGGGAAGCTGCTGGGAAATTCCCATCGAAAAAATCAGTCCATGTTCCACTTGGGATGTAAGACCCAAACCTGAACGAACACTGCAATTATGATCTTCTGCCGATTTGCAGACAACCACACGCTCATCCACCAGCCACAAAAATGTGATTTAATTAAACGTCACTTCCTGCCGAGTTACATTCCATCCATCAGATGAAGCTTCAACGGATCACGCGTGTGTCTATGTGTGTGTGTTTGTATGTGGACAAAGGCTATGTAGGTGGCCATCATTTGCGGTTGCATTGGTTGCCTGGAGCTTATGTTCCAAATCGTTCCCCGCGGTCATTGGTCGATGGACAATGTTGGTAGCGTAGCGCTGCTGGCTGACTGTTCAGCGGTATCACCACGTGTTTTATGAACCTCTCTGACATTGATTGGCAACGTTGGCCGTGCTGCAATTTCGACCGTGGATGCGTTGTAATGTTGGTTCGTGAGAAGGTCAACAGCAGTCGTGGCAGATTGCCATGGACCATGGCCTCCACACCACACACCATTTTACTGGTACTGAAGTGCAATTTTGCGGAATGGAATTTTAGCGTCAGTATTCTGAGTTGAAGAATTGTCGCGTTTGTGGTAGATAGCACGAATGCTGACCTTATTCTGTGGATGCCAGTTCTAGTGGAAGAATAATTAGTGAGAGTGGTCTGGTATTTTTGAACTTTTCTAATACCTTCCATCCAATATCACACGAGGGCCCAAATCAAGTTCGTATGAAACTTATAAATCAAACATCACATCAAATTAGAGTTCCAAAATCAGCTGACATATCATGTTACTAAATTTAACTATGGAAAGGTATGTTTGATAAGAACATCATCCCACCCTAACTCCCAACACAGCAATGCTAAGCTTATCCCTCATTATACCACTTCATTGGATTACCTCCTACATCTCAAATCAAAAATTTGCTTTCCCGTCAAACCATGAAAATTTGATGCAGACAATATAAACCGTAAAACCCTTTCTTGTTCGCATGTCTTTTCAGCCGTCACACACACGTACCCACAATCCATCTCATACACTCTCCAAATCTCTGCTTCGTTGGTTGTCAAGTGGAAAAATTGAACGCAGGATTACCCCTAGGGCACCGCCTCCCAGTTCCCCGTCTCACCCTTCGCTTCGGGGTATTTATGGAGCTTTCGGAATTGATGAGCACAACGAGCTTAAGGGGTTCCCGATGTCAACTCGATACGAGCCTTTTATCCTCAATTTCCCCACAATCCTCCCGAACTCGACACTCTTGGGATCAGTTGCCAGTCTGCTAGTGCTGATGCTGAGCGAGCGAATCAAGATTCGTCGTTGTTCGCAATGTATCCAATTTGAATAAAATATCGATTCACTGGGAAAACGAACTGTACTGTGGCTGGCGACTGGCGGCAGTGAGTGCGTTGGGTGTGTTTTTGAGGCTCACCCATCGCTCGCTCGTTACCTGGTAGGTACAAGCAAATGCGTACCCGAATAGGGAAGAGTAATGATCTTACTGTGTTTTCGAGAATGTTTGTTTTAAATTTTTATTTGGAACTCAATGTTTTAGTGCCAACAAGCGACGAGCGAGACGAAGCCGTAAGAAGCCCAATGCTAGTGGTTGATACCGGGTTCAACAGGGAGCGCTTTAGGGCGGCAAGAGCTGAAGAGAACGGAATCCACCACCATCGCAAGAAATGGCTGTACTAAGAAAGTGTGATTGCTGAAGCGCAGCAAAGCATGGGCAGGAACGATATGCGGAGGTTTTATGCGACTGGCAATTACGCGTGGTTCAAGATTGAGCCAGTTTAGGTAATGTACAATGATCAGCAAGGAAATTTGCTGGCAGATAAAACAACGGTAACAAACAAAAAAGGTACACCCAGCAATATGATTAAAGGCTTAGTAAATATGAAACAGCATAACCCTGCTTCAACCCATCTAAGGTAACAAACGAGATTGACACTTCGGCTACGTTCCGAATACTTAATTGTGAACCATCCAGTGCTATGCGTATCAACCTAATTTGTTTCGCCAGAAAACCATGCCCTGACATCTGCTTAAGATCATTTTGTTTTCACTGAGACGTATTACTGCCCCCACTCGCATAACTGTCCCATATGAATAGGAATCCCAGCAAAGATGGGACTGTTATGCGAGTGGGAGCAGTATACTACATCAAAATTAATAACCAATAATGGTGAGCCTGCAAGTTATACTCCAGAAAATTGCGTGCGGCCGTACCTTGTACGTCAAGTTTAACAGAGATTTCCCTTTTTGATTAGCACACTCTAGTCTGTCTGTACCTTTTTTGTAGGTTAGGTATATGAGGTCATCCAACTAGCTGGTGAGAAATTCATTATCCTCCCATATCTTTATAAAAACCTGGTGTTCAGCCAGAATCTCGTGTTTCCATACAGCCTTACTGTTTTAAGCTGCTTTGGGTCTATTTAACGTCGTCTAGCATTGGCAAATCCATTGATAAGGGCGTTCCGACAGGATTCGTTGGTATTTAATCGGGATGACAAGAATCTCACGGCTTTTCAATAGTATACCGGGGGTTTCAGGTGTCTTCCCATGCATTTCAGAGAGTTTCAGGGGCATTCAAAACCGTTTTAAGGGCACTGTGGAAGGTTTTTGAGGGTGTGCAAATTAGCGTTCAATAGTACAGGGTGCGGCAGGAAAAAATGCGAAAAGTTCAAGGCACTATTACACGCTAAATATAGGATATATATGTGTATTTTTTCATGACAGTGTATCAGTCAATGTCTACATTCTAGCACTGAAAAATAAAAATGAACATATTTGATGTTTAACATGTGATAATGTAGGCCTAATTAGCGGATATCAATAAACTGCGCGCCCAATGGTCATTAAACAAAATGACTATAACAGTAACAAAATTAGCTCAAATTCGATGAACAACCAGACCACACTGATCCAGAGCCATGTAGTTTCACATACCAGATGAAATAAGTACATATATTTAATGATATTGTAGAGAAAATCAAAAATTTTGTTTTATCAGATGCGAAATTTAGCGACCTGTGCGATTTTCTGCGGTTTGAAAATTCTGGTTGTCTTCATCTTCAGGCGCCGCCCTGTAAAGGTTAGTGACCAAAATGGGAATTTTTTTAATTAACTTTTCAGAAAACTAGCCTATAATAGATCATGGAACGTTGAAACATAGATTGGTTAATGTCAAATGGACGAAAATGAGGTTTGAAGTTGAAAAACACTTTCGCATTTTTTCCTGCCGCATACTGTATGTCAAGGGCACTTTAAAAAGTTTTCAGCTGCGTTTCAGGGGATTTCTGGAGCCTTTTAAAGGCGTTCCAAGGGTTTTAAGGGGCACTTAAAGGTTATTCCATGGATTTTTGGGGTATTTCATATGGATTACGGATATTCCAAGGGCGTTTCAATGGGATTACCATTACAGGGGCGTTTTAAAGCATTCAGGGGCTGTTTCAAGGCATTTCAGGGCCGTTTCAAGGTGTTTAAATGATTTTTCTGGAGTTCTCAGAAGTTTGAGGGCGAGTAGTAGTATTTCAAAGGATTACTGGGACTTCAAGAGCTTTTAAATAATATGAAGCCGCCTGGAATCCCCTGAGTCTCCTGAGACCCCTGAAAATTCCTGAGCACTCCTGGTATCTCTTGAAACCCCCACGGTTCTCTTGATGTTCCCCTGAAACCGTCTAAAATACTACGGAGACTCCCTAGAACGCCCTTGAGATTATGCAGGGGGTTTTAGACACGTTTTCTATCCAAAGGAATTCTGGAGCATTTCAAATGGATTACAGAGGTTTCAAGGGCGTTCCAATGGGATTACCGTTACAGGGGCATTGCAAGGCATTTTAGGTGAGCTTTAGGGGGTTTCTGTAGCCTTTTAAAGGCTTTTCAAGGAATATCGGGGGCATTACAAATTGATTACGGGGATTGCAAAAGTGTTTCAATGGAATTATGGAGGTTTCAGGGGCATTTGGAGGCATTTCAGAAGCGCTTCAATAGGTTTCCAGGGTCGTTCAAGGGGGGTTCAGGAACTAATTAAGAGCATTCCAAGGGTTTTTTCAGAGGTGTTTCAAAGGGGTTTCAAGGATTTTTTCTGGAGAGGTCTCAAGTGTTTGAGAGCATGCAGTAGTATTTCAAAAAGATTACGGGGATTTCAGTAGCTTTTAAATAATATAAAGTTTTCCCAAGACCCCCTTGAACCCCCTGCAATCCTCTGAGACCCCTGACACGTTCCAGAGACCTCCAGGTATCCCCTGAAACGCCCTTGAGACCCCTGGATCTCCCACTAAGCCCCTGGAACTTCCATGAAGCTCTCAGAGATCATATAACAGTTATTTTTTTATTCCTGTTCGGGTTTGTCACTGCGACCAGTTTTTAGATCTATTGTGACATTACCCGTATCCTTAGTGTAGTGCATGTCGCATTACTCAATTGCCATTGAGGGGCAATAAAGTATCGATTTTGATACAGTTTTTGTTTTGTTTTCTTAGAAAACAAAACAAGAGTACTGATATTGGCCATGCATCGGAAATCTAGCATCACCCTTGTTTTACTGCTAAATTCTCCCCAGTAGGAAGTTTAGGACCCGGGTTTTAACATTAGCAGCAATATCATTTCAATAATGGAACATGTGTTCAGTAATAAGGATTCTAGTATGTTCCTTGCGTACTAGCACTTTCCAGTCTTCGAAGATTTAGTACATACATGGATCCCTAACCCAATTTGATTTCCTTTGCATTGAGTTTAGCCTCAGATGGCGAGGTTTTTAACTATATGCAAAGTAAAGTTGGTAAACTCAGTTTTATTCAAAAACTGGAAGTCACCAAAACACCAGTAGTAAGGACTAAATACTATAATTCCTTGAATTACCAGAACACATATTCCAAAATTGAAAAAAAGGACGACACTAGATTTCGGTTTGGTAGATCTATCACCGTAACGCAACCCAAAAAGGCGATCTACCCACGCTACGGGCTCCGTTAAAGATCGAGCATCTTTTAAACCCCCTCAACCATTCATCCCTCAGCACGGGTCGCCTGACACCTTGGATTGGGGTTACCTGTTTGGTGGACTTTTACCCCCGGAACAGGTAACAGTTACTACATCGAAAGTTGTTGTTGTAAAGAAGTTAATTTGACGAAATTCCAACACAATGTTAGAGTTAGGTCATATTTTCCTATATACAATCAAAACGTGCGGTGTCGTAACTCTTATATGGCGTGTGTGTTGCTTGGGTTGGCATTGTTATTCATTGCTCTTCGTTCGCAGTTTGGAAGTGAATGAATGGTAAAGAATGATAATAAGCGATCGAAGCGGCTATTATCATAATAAGAGAATTTTTGCATGTAGAGCATACCTTAGCAAAAAGAATATTGTGGTGTTCCTTGCTGTGCATACATCGCTCCTGTATGGGGTGAGTATCGTAGCATAATCGATCGCATTCGTTATTATTGTTCTCGCGCGGCAACGAAAACAATAGATGCGCGGGTGTTAAGTGTTCAGTGTTGTGAATGCATAGCCAGTATCGCGCAAAATATTGAGATATTAAGCGACTACCTGACGTGAGTGATCTATTGCTTGCTTTCCGCTTGAAGCGAACAATAGTGCGGCACTCTGTCAGGCATTATAAATCAAAAGTCATATTACTAGTCATTATGAATCCTGACCAAACGGTACCTTCCCTACAAACAAACACTCCTTCCTGCAGCCTTCGGTTGAGTCGCAGCGGTAAACGTGGTCCTTTGCATAACAAAGTTGGGTACTCATATTCCTTCCCTCTTCTAACCTGACTGCAAGGACGTGGACGGTGCCGTTATTGTGCCGTTAAAGAGAACCTCCGAAGGTTGCACAGTGAGAATGGTTGACAACAACCAGTCAATCGTTCAGCTGATTTATTGTGCAACTATCATTGATTCCGGTCAATCACGAAGATATGCGCAGTCAGTCCAAGCTAAGCTTAGCTGAGTAAAAACATACATTAGTAATGAACATAACAAGTACATATTTTTCTAATATATGAAAAAAATCGCACAGTCACGAATCGCATCGTCCTCCGATTGCTAGCGATGCGAGTGAAAACGAATGAACAACTTTCAAGTATTGCTTTCAACCCTTCTCTGGAGGTTACTATCGTAGCTTACAAGCAGGCACACAAACAAAAGCGTCAACCGACCGTTAACGAAGATACAAAGTGGAAATCAGTAACCCCGCACTGAAACGCTTCTGAGAAACTCCTAAGCTGCCCCTGAGACCCCCTAAGCTGCTCCTGAGACGCCATGAAACGCCCCATGTAACCCCCTGAAGCCTCACTGGACTCCCTTCACCCCCTGACGTTGCAACTCTCTGGAACGCCCCTGAGACCACCTGGGACCCCATGGAACGCTCTTGAGCCCCTAAAGCGCCGCTGAGACCTTATGATACCCCTTGAAACACGTTGAGACATCCTTGAGACCCCCTGAAGCGCCTCAGAGAACCCCTTAAAGACCCCATGATACCCCAGTAGCCCCTCCAAACCACGCCCTATAACCTTCTGAAACGCTCCTGGAAACTCTCTGAAGCACGCCTGGAACGAGCGGGTATTCCCGTAAACCCCATGGGACCCCCTGAAGGGCCCCTGAGACCCCCAGGCAGGGATGCCGTACGGTTTTATAGCCAGATAGTTAATCTGTGTCACATTTTTTAAATTTTTTTCCCAAACAAAATTTGGGTGAAAAATGTGTATCTCATACAAAATAAAACCGCCCCAATAGCTGAAAAATCTATTATTCATATAAAACGAAATCTGTTCGGAAAATCTGTATAATACAGGTAAATTTTTATATATTGCATCCCTGTCCCCAGATATCCCTGGAGGCTTCATGAAACGCTCCTTAGACCTCTAAGTATCTCTTTAAAACTCCCTGGGTTAGGGCTTCCCTGAACTCCCCTGAAACCCATTTAAGGGAAAGGCATTTGAAATACTTGACTTAAATTTTCTAGAGCATCCATTTAAATAACGTTCACCGGATATGGCTGAAAATGCATCATGATGATTGTTTAGCTATTGTCAAAATGTATCCATTTTCCGCCGAATCCGTTCAGCGGTTCTTTGGAACGGTTCTCTGTAAAATTGACTTCTAGCACCCCTGAGAATCCTTATATCCTTATAACCCTTTTCAACCCCCTGAAATGCCACTGAAACTCTTTGAAACACCCTTGAGACCCTCTGGAGCTCCTTGGAAGTGCATGAGGCCCCTTGAGGCACACTTTAAAAAAAAAACACTGCTTTGGTAATATGTTACCGAAATCTCAACCGTTAAGTTTGTTTTACACGGGTAATTCGGTAGAATGTGCAACTTTTATCGAACTCCGTAAGAGTTTGGCAGATAAACGATAACATGTTACCGAAATGTGGATTTTTTTACAGAATTTCGTTAAAAACCCGTTGCTGAACATTCAGTAGTAGCGATTTCGGTAAAAATTACCGAACACGACTAGCTGTGGACGATCCTGAAACCACCTTTAACACAACTGAGTCTTCCGGTTCCCCTGAAGTCTCATGATGCTCCCTTAAAATGCCCCTCAGATCTCTTGGCACCTCCTGGATTCCCGTGAAATGCCCCTGAGATTCTCATGAACTTTTCTGGAACTCCTGAGATCCCTTGAGGCCAATTGGAAATCCCCTGAGACCCCCTGAAATGCCCCTCAGACCTCCCGGTTAGACCTCCCCTATACTCCCCTGGGACCCCATTGAAACGCCCTTGTGATTTCTTGGTACCCCCCTGATAGCCCCCTGCAATCTACGTTTGCTTTCCCCTATAAACGCGCCCGGCCGCTGATGTTATAGCTTCTGCCATTATTCAATTTTCTTTTGTAAAATACTAGATTTGCAAGACATAAAAAGGTGCATAAAAATAACCTGCACGAAAAGAGGTTTTAGTGCATTGTGAAACAAATAAAAAGCGGCATACTTCATAAGCCCACCTCAGTAGGCTGGACACGTAGTGCGAGTGTTAGATAAACTAGCGAAAAAAAAAATATAACCAGGTAAAAAACGCTTAAAAGAGCGGAGTACCTCTGCGGACACGAGACATGGACCATGCTCAAGAGAACACTACGGCTAAATATGTTACGAATTTAAAAGTTTTGTAATTTTTCCCACATTTTATGACATGATCTTGATACTTATTCTTTGTCGGGACACTAGAAAACGAATCACGCAGCGTCTGTTTTACAAGAGGTTAAAGTGATTTTGCATCCTGGTAGGTTACGGCTGCTGCAACAGCATTATTCCAGGTCACCATCGACAGACACGTAACAAACCAAAGGATACGGTTCGTGCGTTCTCTAATTGGCATTTAGGAAAGTGTTCCAGCGTCACGTTGCATAACCTGAGTGATGTACATACCTGTTCCAGCTTATTGTAGAGAACAGGCCTGCATAGAAAAAGGTTCAACTGAAGTGCCGGTCTACCGACAGAAACATTAGCTTCAACAGCACAAAGCCGGAGGATTCAGCCGGTCTTCGTTATCTCTGAATGGCAGCTAGCTATGTTCCGTTCCTGCTTGGATGTATACCTATAACTGTGCTGTGCATCTACACGTGGTGGGGACAAACGCCCGGATTTGCAAAGAGCTAAGCGATAGGGTTGAGCGCTGGCTTCCCACCATGCCCTCCGGGAGCGTTTCAGAATGGGTTTCTGCTTCATCCGTTTTTGCATATTTATTGTCGTCTGGATGGGATCTTCACACTATTGTGGGGAAGAAGGAGCATCGAGACTCAACTCAAACAGGTGTAACGACATCTTTGGACACAAATGGAACGGACGTGGTATGGCTGCGCTATCAGCGCCTGCTCGCTGCACGTGCAAGGGCACCAATAAGCGATGAGGGTCATAAAAGTGGTAATGATTGACTAGATGATGATGCTTTTCGTAAGATTGTGTTACATGCGGGGTCGTAAATCGGATAAGTCGTTATGAGGGAGCAGCACATAAAGGAGAGTGCCACATGGGTTACCAAAACTCGGTATCTACATAAATAATATATAAGATAACACTAGAATATGAAATTAAACAGAAATTAATTATCTTCTAGCAATGCCCAAATCACGTTACGATTCACTTTTCTTATTCCCCCAAAAAATCTTTCTTCTAACTCCTTGAGATACACTGAAATGCATCAAGCTCCCGCTACCCCCTAAGACACCTGTGAACTTCTCTTTAAGTCTCCTGGAGCCCTATAAAGCCGTCTGAAACATCTTCAACTGCATTAAAACCCCCATAAAACCCTCATAAAACCTACAGGAACTTGTCTGAAACCACCGAACCTCTTGAAACCCCTTAGAACTCACCTGAACCCCTCGAAAATCTCATGAAACACCTTGGAACCCCTCTAATACGCATCCGGAACTCTCATAACCCTCTCAAAATCCCTTAAATTTCAAGGAACTTCTCTTATATCCTCAGGAACTCTTTGAAACTCCCTCAAATCAACTGAAACACATTGAGACTGTAAACTTCGTTTAAGCTCTCCCGAAGCTCCTTAAAACTCCATAATTGATTTTATATCTTGTAACATCACTAACTAAAAGTTTGGGAAATCTTAAGATTCTTCTTAGGATTATTCCAGGATATACTTTAGGAGCTCTTGTGGAAATTTTTCTAGGAGCTCACCGAGAGTTCCTTCAGAAGTTCCGCTGGGAATTTTCTCAAGAGTTTTACTGGAAATTCTAAAGTGATTTCCATTGTGTAATACTTCCGAAGTTCTGCCAGGGACTCGGGTGTTTAATTTTCAAGATATCAGAAGCTACGTAGAAAATTACCTCAGGAGTGCAACCATAAATTTCCCTAAGAACAGTGGTGTCATCAAACAAAGTTACTCCAAGTTACTCACCGAGTAAGCTCTAGGAATAAAGTATCTAACTCCCAGTACCAGGTATGCAGAATTTCTCTGAGAATTCATTCAAGAGTTCATCATAGGATTCCTTTAGAAAATTCTCAGTTTTCTTTAATATTTTCTTCAAAGTTTTCTTGAGATTATCCAAGGCAATAATTTAACGACTTATTTCTTGAATTTATTCCGAAATTTCTAAATAAATGCCTTTAGAAAAACTTCCAGGAACTCCGTTCAGATAGACTTCTACGGAGTTTTTTTTAAAGCTCTTTTAAAGCTTCCTAATTTCTAGAATTTCTTTCAGAATTTTTCCAAAAAATCATCGAGAAAGACTTAGGTTTTTTTTCAGAAATTCTTTTCCCAAAAATCCTTCACGGATTTCTGTAGAAAACCTGTCACAGACTCTTCCACAAATTGTTCCAAAAATTCCTAAAAAACCTTTATGAGAAGTCATCACAAATTTGTTAAAGGATTGCTTCGAGAATCATTCCAGAATTGCTCCATGGATTCTTTCAGAAATTATTCCAGGAATTTTGTTTGAAAATCTACCAAGGTTTTTTTTAGAAACTTCTCCTGTGGTTTCTTCATAAATTCTTCAAAGTGTTCTCAAAGGAATTTCTTCAGGACTTTCTGATATCCCGCAAAATTTTCATAATAATTCTTTTAGGCTTTCATGGATTTCTTGTGGAACTCCACCAGGAATCAATTTAGAAATTCGTCCATTGATTCGTTTGAAAAAATCCTTTGGAAAATTCTCCAGGGATTCCTACAGAATTTCCAACAATGATTACTTCAGAAATTCTTTAAAAAATTCTTCATAAATTCTTCCTGTAATTTCTTCAGAAATTCCTTCAGAAATACAAACAAGTATGTGTAGGGATTGGGAGGGATACTGGGAAAGTGAGAAACAGAGCATATAGCATTAGCAGCGATGATGCGCGACCGCTGCTAATGCTATATGCCCTGTTTCTTGCTCTCATATAAGATCCCTCTATAGTGATAGTGATAGTGATAGTGATAGGGATAGTGATAGTATCCCTCTCAATCCATACAGTATGTATTTTTTTTTCTAGAATTCCACTAGAGATTTAATCGTATTTGCTCTAGTCTAGACATTTCTTTATAAATTCCTTTTAGGATTTCTTCTGGAATTCCAACTTGGATCCCTTCTGCTGCCCATATTCGCATAGTTGACGTAAGCACCACTGTAGTTTTCAACACACTTCCGAAATTTTAGCAATGAATAATTCGAGTTCAATATTTGTTCCACGTTGACATCTATCTTAAGGTTAGATCTTCTGTTGTTTTTGAATAAAACTGGTCACATGTATGCAGATGCGTCAGCTATTAACTTATACTGACTTTCACAATGGTGGTTGCGTCGACTATGCGAAAATGGGTAGTAATCTGAGATTACTTCAGGGATTCCTTCAGAAATATCACCGAAGACTTCTTCAGAATTTTGGGTATTTCTACAGGAATTTCAGTTAGGGCTTTCTTCAAAAATTCTTCCATGAAGTTTTTGAGAAATCAGTCTGGAAATTCTGTTAACAATTTTACAGAGATTCCTTAGAAAATTCTTTAAATGGTTTCTCCCAAAGTTCTTTGAGAAATTCCACCAGGTATTGCACCACAAATTCCTACAATGTTTATTTTTTTTATTGCTCCAACGGTTCCGTCGGAGTTATAGCCTGAGGATTACTTTACAGATTCATGTAGGAGTTGTTACAGATATTCCTTCAGGGAATATTTCTTCTAGATATTGCTAAAAAATACTGGAAGTATTCTTGAAGGAATCTCTGAAGGCATTTCTAAAAAATTCCCTGGCAGGTTGTCGGAAGGAATCCTTTTAAAGCTCCTACAGATACCTTTTGAGATTTCCAGTAGAAGTTCATGACAAACTCCTGGAGTGATTCCTGGACAAAACTCCTTACGATACCGCCTGTATACCTTGAAAAAAAAAATATATATGAGAAACTTTTGTAGGCACTCCAGCAGACATGGAGAAAAAACCGAACCGGTGCGCAAATATGACGGCTTGGTACACCAATTCTGAACCCGTGTTTATAGGCGATAAATACTGGTATAGATTTGAGTGACTCTAGATGTAATTCCGATTAAAATTTGTTGAGAATTTTTTCTAGAGGATTTTTTAAACAAATCTCTTAAAAATGTTTGCCGAGTTAGCAGACAAAGATAACGGTGGAGATCTTTTGAAATTCATCAAAAAATTTCTGACGTACCCCTCGAGGATTTCCTGAAGGAATGCTTATGAGATACCTCTGAAAAATTGTTGTACCATTTTTGAAGGCATTAGTGAACAAACTCCTGGACGAAATTTTAAAATATTCTTGGAGGAATTCCTTCAGAAATGTTTGAAGAAACATATGAAGGAATACACTTCTATAGCAATACTAGAAGGAAATTTCTAATGTATCCTTGAAGAAACCTAGGAGGAATTTTTGAATGAATTTCTTAAGAAACTCGTGGATTAGTTTTAAGGTAAATCTTAAAAAAAAAAACTTTAGAAACTCCCGAAAAAGACCCAAGAAAATACTTGGAAAATGTTCAAAGATATACATGAACAGGAATGCATTTTAAAAATATACCTGGAGCAATTTTTGGAAAAAATCGTGCTGAAATCATTCAAGAAAAAATTCTACGTGAATCTTTTTTCTATGAAAATGAAGGAAACATTCTGGGGGATCCTGAAAGAATCCTTGATGGAATTTCTGGCGGGGTCCATTGAGGTAATCGTGGAAACATTTCTACATGAAAAAATAATCATTCCTAACCGCAGTAGGATGTTGGGGTCAATATGACCCAGACAGGCACGTTGAACATACATTACGCCGTCGTAGTGCGAGAATTCTAACATCTTAGGAGGGTTAAACATATCGGAGGATCTTTTAAAGAATTATAATTATAATTATAGAAAACATAATTCATGGAGGGCTTTTCGCAAGGGCGTAGCCAGCTTTTCGGCCAGGGGGGGGCGAGCACCCTTACACTGAAAACCACTTTGCAGTAACAAGGAGATCAAATACTTCATCATTTAAAAAAAATAAAAGTGAAGTATGAAATATGGGTGATTAACAGGAATGGTTCAATGGAAGAATCATATATGATTATAATCCTGAGGAATTCCTCAAGATATTGCTTCAGGAATTTCTTAACAAATGCCACAAATATAACACACACAACAAATTTCTAAAGGAATTCCTTCGGAAATTCCGGGAGGAATATCTTTGGAAGATGCTAGTGGAATGCATTCGGAAATTTTTAAAGGAATCAATAAAAAAAATATTTCAGGAATTTATTTCGAAAATCCTTGAGGAATTCCACCGGAAATTCCTTGACAAATACTTCAGGAATTGCTTCATTTCAGGAATTTCTTCATTTCTAAAGCTCCTTGAGAAATTCCATAAGACATTCTTTCGAGAGTTCTACGATTTCCTTTAGAAAATTCTTTGGGAGTTCCTTGAGGAATTTCTTTGAAATAGATTTAGAATATTCCTTGAGGAACTCCTTCGGAGTTTTCGTGAGGAACTCTTCCGAAAATTCCTTGAGGAATACCTTCAAAAATTCTTGGAGGAATTCATCCGGAATTTTCTGTGAGAATTCCTTCCCAAATTCCTGAAGCAATTCTTTCGAAGATATTAAAAAAATCCACTAAGTCTCATGAGATATCGCTTCTGAAATTCCATAAGGAATTTCTTTAAAAATCTTTCAATGCTTCCTTGAAAAAATATTTCGGAAATTCCTGAAGAAATGCTTTTTGTGATTTTTTTATTTCCTAGAGGAACTCATTCGGAAATTCTTTGAAGAATTCCTTTAAAAATGCCTTGATAAGGAAAATTCGGAAATTGTTAAAGGAGATCGTTTGGATTTTTTTATATATGTCTAGAATGTCTTATGGAATACCTTCGGAAATTTCGTGAGAAATTGTTTAATAAGTTCGTTGAGGAATTTTTTCGGTTTTTTTTTATAAATCTTTACGAAATTCCTCAATGAATTCCAGCAAAAGATTCTTGAGAAGTTTCTTCGGAAATTCTTCAAGAAATTCCTTCAAAAATGTATTGCGGAACTCCTACGAAAACTTGAGAAACTTCTTCAAACATTCCTTCAGAAACACGTTTGGGGATTATGTTAGAAAATCCTAGAGATTTTTTTTGAGGACAACCGTCAAAAATTTTTGGAGGAATTCATTCGGAAATTTTTGGAGGTATTTCAAGGCAAATCCATAAGAAATTTCTTTGAAAATTCCGGGAGGGATTTCTTTGGAAATTCGTAGAGAAATTCCTTCGGAAATTCAAGAGAAAATTCTTTGAAAATTCCAGGAGAAATCCCTTTGAAAATTCCTGGAGGAATTCCTACCGAAATTCCTGGACAAACTCCTCCGGAAACTCATGGAGGAATTCTTCGGGAAAATCCTAGAGGAATTCCCTCGGAAATTTTTGGAGGAATTCCTTCGGAAATACCTGGAGAAATTCCTTCCTGAAACTTCTGGAGGGATTCCTTTGGAAATTCATGGAGGAATTCCTTCAGAAAATCTTTGAGCGATTCCTTCGCAAAAGTCCTGGAGGAATTCCTTCTGAAATTTATGGAGGATTTCCTTCTAAAATTCGTGAAGGAATTCCTGGAGAAATTCTTTCAAAAATTCCTGGTGGAATTCCTTCGGACATTCATGAAAGAATTCCTTCGGAAATTCCGGCATGAAATCCATTGAAAATTCCAGGTGAAATTCCTTTGAAAATCCTTGGAGAAATTCCACCGGAAATTACTGCAGGAATTCCCTCGGAAATTCCAGGAAGAATTCGTTTGGAAATTGCTGGAAGATTTCCTTCGGAAATTTATGAAGGAATTCCTTCGGAAATTCCAGGAGGAATTCCTTCGGAAATTGCAGAAGGAATTTCTTTGAAAATTCCTGGAGGATTCCCTCCGGAAATTTCTGAAGAAATTCATCCAGAAATTCATCGAGGAATTTCTCAGGAAATTCCTGGAGGAATTCCTTTGAAAATTCGTGGAGGAATTTCTTCAACAATTCGTGAATGAATTCTTTCGGAAAATTTCTGGAGCAATTCCTTCGGAAATTCATGGAGGAACTCCTTCGGAAAATGCTTTAGGGTTTCCTTCGCAAAATTCCTGGAGGAATTCCTTTGGAAATTCATGGAGGACATCCTTTAAAAATTCCAAGAGGAATTCCTTTGAAAATTCCTAGAAGAATTTATTCGGAAATTCTTGGAGGAATTCCTCCGGAAATTCCTCGAGGAATTTCTTCGAAAATTCGTAGAGGAATTCCGTCGGAAAATTGCTGGAGGAATTCCTTCGGCAATTCATGGAGGAATTCCTTCGAAAATTCATGGAGGGATTTCTTCGGACATTCATGAAGGAATTCCTTTGGAAATTCCAGGAGGAAATCCTTTGAAAATTCCAAGAGGAATTCCCTTGAAAATTCCTGAAAGAATTCCTTCGGAAATTCCTGGAGGAATTCCTCCGGAAATTCTTAGAGTAATTCCTCCAGAAATTTGTGGAGGAATTTTTCCGAAATTTCCTGGGGGAATTTCTCCGGAAGTTCCTGTAGGATTTCCCTCGGAAATTCCTGGAGGAATTGCCACGGAAATTCCTGGAGGAATTCTCTCGGAAATACATGGAGGAATTCATTCGGAAAATCCTGAAGGAATTCCTTCGCAAAATTCCTGGTGGGATTACATCGGAAATTCATGGAGAAATTTCTTTGGAAATTTCCAAAGGAATTTCTCCAGGAATTTCCGACAGAATTTCTGAAGGAATTCTTCCTGGAATTTCCAAAAAAAAATCCTTCAGGAATTTCCAAAAGAGTTTCTCCAGGAATTTCCGAAGGAATTTTCAAAGGAATTCCTCCAGGATTTTCCAATGGAATTCCTCCGGGAATTTTTAAAGAAATTCCTCCAAGAATTTCCGAAGGAATTCCTCCAGGAATTTCCGAAATAATTGCTCCACGAATTTCAGAAGGAATTCATCCAAGAGATTCCGGAGGGATTTCTCCAGGAATTTCCGAAAGAATTCCTGCTGGAATTTCCGTAGGAATTCCTCCATGAATCTTCAAACGAAGTCGTCCAGCAATTTCCGAAGGAATTCCTCCCGGAATTTTCGAAAGAATTCCTCCAGGAATTTTTGAAGGGATTCCTAACGGAATTTGTAAAAGAATTCCTCCATAAATTTTCCAGGGAATTCCTCTTTGAATTTCCAAAAATAAAATCCAAAAAGACCTTCCGAAAAAAATTCTACAGGAATTTCCGAAGGAATACCTCCAGGAATTTCGGAAGGAATTCCTCCAGGAATTTCCAAAAGAATACCTCCAGGAATTTTTGAAGGGATTCCTAACGGAATTTGTAAAAGAATTCCTCCATAAATTTTCCAGGGAATTCCTCTTTGAATTTCCAAAAATAAAATCCAAAAAGACCTTCCGAAAAAAATTCTACAGGAATTTCCGAAGGAATACCTCCAGGAATTTCGGAAGGAATTCCTCCAGGAATTTCCGAAAGAATACCTCCAGGAATTTCCGAAGGAATTCTTCTAGTAATTTCCGAAGAAAATATTCCAGCAATTTCCGAAGGAATTCCTCCAGGAATCATAAAAAGCATTCTCTCTAAGAAGTTTAGAATGATTTTTTCCAGGAATGTCCTAAGGAATTCATCCAAGGATTTTCACAGGAATTTCTCTATAGATTTCTGAAAGAATTCCTCCAGAAATTTCCGGAGGTACTCATCCAAGATTTTTCGAGGGAACTCCCCAAGAAGGAATTCTTCCAGAAATTTCCCAAGGAATTCCTTCAGGAATTTCCGAACGAATGCCTTCAGGAATTTCCGAAGGAATTTCTTCAGGAATTTCCGAGGGAATTCTTCCAGGAATTTGCGAAGGGATTCCTCCAAGAATTTTGGAAGTAATTCCTTCTGGATTTTTTTAAGGAATTCCTCCAGGATTTTTTGAAGGAATTGCTTCAGGAATTTTCGAAAGAATTCCTCCAGGAATCTCCAAAGGAATTCGTCCAGCAATTTCCGAAGGAATTCCTCCCAAAATTTTTAAAAGAATTCCTCCAGAAATTTAGAAAGTATTCATCCAAGATTTTTCGAAGGACCTCGCCAAAAAAGTTTCGATGGAATTCCTCCAGTAATTTCCGAACGAAGTCCTTCAGAAATTTCCGATGGAATTTCTCCAGAAATTTCCGATGGAATTTCTCCAGAAATTTCCGATGGAATTTCTCCAGAAATTTCCGAAGGAATTCTTCCAGGATTTTGCGAAGGGATTCCTCCAAGAATTTTGGAAGGAATTTCTCCAGGAATTTCCAATGGAATTCGTCCAGCAATTTCCGATGGAATTCCTACAGGAATTTCCGAAAGAATTCCTCCAGGAATTCCTAAAGGTATTTCTCCTGGAATTTCCGAATGATATCCTCCGGGAATCTTTATAGGAATTCGTCCAGTAATTTCCGAAGGAATTCCTCCCGAAATTTCTGAAAGAATTCCTCCAGGATTTTTTTGAAGGAATTCCTAATGGAATTTCCGGATGGATTCCTCCCGGAATTTCCGTAAGAATTCCTTCAGGATATTCCGAAGGAATTCTGTTAGGAATTTCCGACGGTATTCCTCCAGGAATTTCAAAAAAAAAATCTTAAAAGAATTTCCGAAAAAAATCCTCCAGGAATTTTTGAAGGAATTCCTCCAGGAATTTCCGAAGTAATTCCTCCAGGAATTTCCTAAAGAATTCGTCCAGCAATTTCCGAAGAAATTCCTCCAGTAATTGCCGAAGAAATTATTGCAGGAATATCCGAAGGAATTCCTCCTGGAATTTTTAATGAAATTCGTCCAGCAATTTCCGAAGGAATTCCTCCCGGAATTTCCAAAAGAATTCCTCCAGGATTTCCTAAAGGAATTCCTCCTGGAATTCCAAAGGAATTCGTCCAGCAATTCCGAAGGAATTCCTCTCGAAATTTCTGAAAGAGTTCCTCCAGGAATTTCCGAAGGAATTCCTCCTGGAATTTCCGTAGGAATTCCTCCAGGAATTTCGCTAGGAAGAAGAAAAAGAATTTCCAAAATAAAAATCCAAAAAGTATTTCTGAAAAAAATCCTCCAGGACTTTCCGAAGGAATGCCTCCAGGAATTTTCAATGACATTCGTAGAGCAATTTTCGAAGGAATTCCTCCAGGAATTTCCAAAAGCATTCCTCCAGGAAGTTTGGAATTGTTTTGTCCAGGAATTTCGTAAGGAATTCACCTAAGGCCTCACGAATTTCAATATGGGTTTCTGAAAGAATTCCTCCAGGAATCTTCGAAGGTATTCATCCAAGATTTTCCCAAGGAACTGCCCAAGGAATTCCTTCAGGAATTTCCGATGGAATTCTTTCAGGAATTTGCGAAGGGATTCCTCCAGGAATTTTGGATGGAATTCCTTCAGGATTTTCCAAAGTAATTCCTCCAGGTATTTCCGAAGGAATACCCTCAGGAATTTCCGAAGATATTCCTTCAAGATTTCCCGAGGAATTCCTCCATACATTAAAAAAAATACGAGGATGCAGGAGAATTTTATTTTTACTATTCAAAAACAGCTCTGATCATCTAAGTTTTTCGGTTAAGTTAGAATATAGTTGTTCGGTCAGGGGGGGGCCACGGCCCCCCCCTGCCCCCCCTGGCTACGCCCTTGGCTTTTCGAGTAATTTTTCTTAACTAGGCGCAATATTGAAGTCATTTCCATAGGTGCGTATAAGTATAGAGGGCGCTGAAATTCGGAAACTTTGAGTATGTAACCAGCTTTGATTCTACCATGACAGCATTGCCTAGGGACATCAGTGATTTCTTTACATCTCGAGGAGATCCACTCGAAACCGCTGTAGGGGTTCCACCAGGAATTATTCAAGAAATTCTTGCCAAAATTCTTCGAGAGTTTGCCTCTTGAACTCTTCCAGATGTTGTTTTGGATTTTTTTTCTAGATTTTTTTTTTGTAGAAGTTCTTTTCTGTTCTTTTTCTCCTTGGGAAATTATGTCGGAAGATCTTTCGGAAAGTTTGTTCGGAAGTTGCTTCAGGAACTCTGCCAATAGTTCTACCGAGAACTTTTCAGCTATTTCTCAAGAATTTTTTCCTTGCTTCGGGAATTTCTCAGCAGTTTTTAAGAATGCTTCCAGAAGTGGCTCCGGAGTTCTTCCAGAATTTCTTCCGAAAATTCTTCCAGGAAGTTTCTCAAGAAATACTACCGAAAGTCCCTCCGGAAAAGGCTTCAAAAAGACCTCACGAATTCTTCTGGAAGTTTCTGCAGAAAGTTCGTCCAAAGTTTTTTTTTTCTGAAAATTCTCTCAAAATATTCTCTGGGACAGTTATTCAATATTGATCAAAAGGTTTCCTACATAGAGTGCCGGTATCGCTGGTTTTATGATCAATATCACCAGGAGTTTTTGTTGGTTGAATTGTTGGAAACTTAAAAAAAAGTTTTGAGACCAACGTAGACCACGTAGATCAAATTGTGGTCAATTTGGACTACCTCCTTCCCCCCTCGTAGATTATTGTTCATATAAAAATTTGAAAATTTGTATGGAGCGTAGACTTTGGCCAGCCCCTTCCTCCTTCCTTAAAAGTCCACGTGATGAACAGCTCCTTGAGGAATATACATATTGTTTCTGAAGACCAAACGCAGACTGAATTATTTTCGCAAGAATCGCTGTAAGATACTCCTACAAGAATTTTGTGAAAAAATTTTGGAATTTGCAAACTCTAAAAAAATCAAAAGAAATTTATGGAGAAATTAAAAAGGAAACTTTTGGAAGCACTCCTGAAAAACCCTTTAAAAAATGAAGAAATTATGAACAGAAATCTTGGAAAAAAATCATGGATGAATTTTGGAGAAGTTCTCGAAGGAATTCTCGAAGGAATTGCTGGAGGACCTTATAATTGAATTCTCGAAGCAACTACTGGAGAACACTATTTACTTGTACAGTTTATGCTGTGGGTCGGACATTGATCTGTAGATGGGCTAGATCACGCTCGAAACCGGTCGACGTACAGGTAATTTTAATCTTTTCTTGACGATTGTAAGAACGATAAGTGTCATATCGCATCTAGTATACTACTAGAGAAACTCTTTGATAAATTTCCAGAGAAACTCCAGAGCGCAATGCTCGAAGGAGTTTTATGAGGAACTCTTGATGGAATTTTCGGAGGAATTCATAAAGTTTTGAGGAAATATCTGGATAAATTCTTGAAAAATAAAAATAAAACACTAAAAGAAAAAAAAATCCTTGGATCTGGATGTTTTGGGAAAATTTTCGAAAAAATCCTGAACGAGTTCTCGGAGAAACTTCTGAAGGAAAATACGGACGATATCTTAAAGAAATTCTCGGAAATACTCTTAAAGAATTCTAGAAAAAAAATTATGAAGGAATATCCAGTGGAACTTCGAAGAAATGCGCTGCTTAATATTAGAAAGTGTTTCTGGGAAGAATTAATGTAAAGTGCCATTTTCCTAACAAAATAGCTGAAAAGGTTTCCAATGGAATCACCGAATCAGTTGTCAAATGGATTACTAAAGAAATTGCCGGAGCAATTTCCACAGTAAATATGTAACAGAACAATTTTCCAAACCAATTGCCATATTTGTAGCAATTGCTGGAATGATTTTCAAAAAAAAAAAAACAAAAACATCGACGGAAGTTTGGAAATAACTTTTAAAGCAGTTGCCAAAGAAATTTCCAAGCACGTCATCAAAACGATTGTCGATGGACTTCTTAAAATATATGCCGAAGAAATTATCGAATATATATGTATAAAAAAATACTGAAACAATTATCTAAGATACTTTCAAAGAATTTGCCATTGGAATTGCCGATGGAATTCCAGATGGATTATCCAAAGTAAACCGTGGCTGGCGTAAAGTGGGCGGTATCGTGTCCAACGAATTTCAACTGTATATCGAGTCAAAGCAAATGTGAACTCTAGTTGAAGTGAGATATTGAAGTTCTGCTGCCGAATAGGGGCCCGACCGTGTGGGTAATTTACGAACCATCTTGTTCTACGTGCTTTGAGTGCGATAATCACCTGTGCCTGGCACATTCCCGAAACTCCCACATAACCGCACGCAAACTTCGAAACAATATTCCAGCGGTTCGTTAAGCTTGTCGATAGCGCAACGTTCCCCACATCCGTTTCCAATTTAAATCCAAACGGTAAAGTGCGAAACTTTGGAAATAAATTAAATTAAATTATTACACTTGAAGTGCGACGCCACAGGCAGGGTTGGGACCGTGGTGGGACCGAAAGGGAGACGACTTTCGCTAAACGGCGGCGCGGTGCTGAATCCCCAGCAGATCGGTCAAAGTATTGTTTGGGCTCGTGGCGGCGCGCAGGCACGTTAAGGTCTCCCCATGGGGCTACAGAGAGAAAGTAGGTACACACTGTAGGCTACTGTCGCGTCGTCGTTTGAGTCCCAGCTGGTGGTCCCCGGTAATTGCGCCTGATCGTGTTGGTTTTTTTTTCTGTGCCAGAAACAGCCACGCTGGCTGGTGAAAAAGACAAACTTTTGTGGAATTAATCAAGTTTTCAGGGGACTTTTTTTTCCTCTGGTTCGGGCATTTTTTTTATAATAGAGTTAAGTTGCCTAGATCGGAAGGAAATTGTGTAATCAAGGGAGAATAGGATGATGGAGTGTAGGAGCATGGAAAAAGAGTGGTTCCATTATGTGAGCCGAGCCTTTGTGATGGCTAGAAGGTTTAACGATGTGCGGGATTCTGCATAGGATGGGGATGAAACGGCTGGATCGTTATTATAATGAGATTACGGATAAGCAAGCATGTAGTTGAGGCTTTTATCTGCTCATTATTCTGGGGTTTAAAACTTTTGTATGATAATCGATCTTGTGATGTCGATGTTTGACAGCGTAGTTTTCTCGGGAGTAGTGCGATAATCGGCGTATTTGTTATAGCTGGCTACATTTCCGCACTTCAAGCAAATGATTATGAGTTTGTCAATATAAATCTCAGCACACATAGTAAAATCAGTATTTTATATTTTCATAGTTGAGCCAGCATTTCAGTACACACTTAGAAAAAATGACGGGTTACGGTAAAATTTTACCATAATCTCAACAGCTGAACGTACGGTAAAAAGTTCGGTGATTTTTCAAACCACCGAACGTACTGCGAATCTCAGGAAAATGCATCTGTCAAAATTACCGGAACGTTCGGTACTTTTTACAAATTTACCGCAAAAATCGCAGAACGTTCGGTATGTTTGTTTACAAATGAATTCTCAATATCACTGAACATATGGTAAATTTTACAAATTTACGGCGATTTTATGCGAGCACAAAAAAAACAATATTTTCATAAAAAACGTCGTAAATACATGACCTTCTGATCAGGAACCACACTTGCTGCCACTGCACAAGAGAGTCTTGCTTGGAGATGATGCGCAAATTGTAATAGAACTGATGCTCGAAGCTGCCGGCGTGGCTGTCAAACGCATTTTACAGTAGTATGGTAAAATAGTCCCATCACCGATCTGTTCGGTAAAATATTCACAGGTCTCCTGTAAATTTGTCTGATTTCACCGGTTCTTCGGTGATTTCTTAGATTTTACCGATTTTCTCCTGCAATTTCATCGATTTCACCGTACACACTTAATTTGGAATACCGTGTACGGTAAATTTTTGACGAAAATAGAACAGCTGAATACAGCTATTCTGCATTGTTTACCTTTTGCACCCGGTTTTGACAGTTGGTGTACTGAGCCTCAGTAAAATCGATTACCGAAGCTACCGAAATAGTTCTGCTGTTCTATTTTCGGCAAAAAAGTGCTGAACAGGCAATTCAGGATTGAGTGTGCTTACAGCCAGTTTCGGTGATTTTTTTCACCGAATACTGTAATTTATTCTAAGTGTGTATCAAAAAATACTCAAGTAGAAAAACACCCAAAAGATTCAAGGCGCACGATAAAGGCGCGCAATACAGACCTTCTTTATCTCTTCGTGGCACTGGCTAAGGAGTAATCTGCGATTCAAGGCGGCATATGACAGTATCGACATCACAGAGCTATTGAAAATCATGGACGAAACGGTTTTCCTGGGAAGCTGACTAAACTGCTCAAAGCAACGATAGGCGGTGTGTAGAACTGCTAAGGGTTTCGGGTGAACTACCTAGTTCACTCGGATTTCATCGAGGACCGCGACAAGGTGACGGGCTCTCATGCCTACTCTTCAACATACCTCAGGAAGATTTCATGCGACGACTCGGCTTCAACTAGTCCTCCAGGAATTCCGCTAGAAATTCTACCAGAAATTTCTCCAGGAATTTCTTCGGGGATTCCTTTAGGGATTTCACCACATATTTCTCCAAAGATTGTCCCAGGGATTGTTTTAGAAATTACTTCGAGGGTTTCTCCAAAAGCCCTTCCAGAAATTCTTGCTAAAATTTCTCATCGGATTTTTTCAGAAATAGAAAAATATCAGACATAAAAATCTCCCAAAGCTCTAGAGACTCCTTCAGATATTCATCCAGTAATTCTTTCAAGAATTCCTCTAGAGATTCCTCCAGGAATTTCTTCAGGGATTCCTCCAACAATTCCCACAGGGATACCTTTAGGAATTCACAGGGATACCTTTAGGAATTCCTCCAGGCATTCCCCCAGAATTCTATCCAGGAATTTATCAAGGAACTCCTCCGAGAATCCCTCCAGGAATTTCGTCAGGAATTCCTCCAGGATTTCTCCAGGAATTGATCCAAGAATAGCTTCTGGACATCCATCAGAAATTATGCTAGCAATACCTCCAGGAATTTCTACAGGAAATCTTCTAGGAATATCTGCAGAGATTCTGCCAGGAAATTCTCCAAGATTAACTTCAGGAATTTTTCAGGAATTCCTACAGTTATTGCTTCAGTGATTTCTCCACGAATTTCTTTAGGGTTTTTTTTTTCAGGGATTCTTCCAGAAAATCCTCCGGAAATTCCTCCTGGAATTTCTCAAGGGATTTTTTTTCAGAAATTTCTCCAGGAATTCCTTCCCAAATTCTCTGAAATTTTTTCCAGGAATTTCTCCAGGAGTTCATCCAGGGATTGCTCCTGGAACTCATCCAAGAATTCCTGCTAGGTCTCATCCCAGAATTCCTCCAGGGATTACGCCAGGAATTTGTCCAGAAGATCCTCCAGGCATTTCTCCAGAATTCAGGGTATTCTCAAAGAATTCCTTGAAGGATTTTTTCAGAAATTTCTCTAACATTTCCTACGGCAATTCCTCAAGAGATTTCTTTTTGAAAAAATCTAGGGTTTTTTTCCCAGAACTCCTCCAGGAATTTCTCCAGAAATTCTTCCAAAGAACCATCTTGAAATTTATTTATGATTTATTCCAGGAATTCTTCAAGAGATTTCTTCAGTCATTTCTCTGAATTCCTCCCAGAATTAATCCGGGAATTCCTTCGTGAATTCCTTCAGGAATTCTACAGACATTTCTGTTGGAATTCTTCCAGGGATCCATCCAGGAATTTATCCAGGAAGTCTTCCAGGGATTGCTGCAGCAATTTTTTAGGTGATTTCTTCAGAAATTCTTCTCAGGTTCGCTTCAAAAATTCATGCAGGACGAGAGGTGAACCAGCGTCTGGCTGAAAGCCTCTCTAATAAAGAAAAAAAATCATGCAGGATATCCTTCAGAAATTTCAGAAATGCTTTAATCATCTTTTCCAGGGATGTACCCAAGAATTGCTCCAGGATTACATGAAGATTTTTTTTATTACTTCAAGAATTTCTGCACGAATTCCTCGAGAGAATAATGTTGGAAGATATTTTAAAAATGATGCAAACAGCAACTCAGAAATTATCCAGGGATTCTTTCAGGTATTCCTCCAGCAATTCATTCGGAAGGTTACTCAGAGACTCCATTCGGAATTCTTACAATAAGCGAGAATATAAGTCCTCCATTTTCAAAACTTCTTCGGACGGATTTCCATTATGTTCTGCTGAAAAAAAAAAAGGTTCAAGAAATCATGAAGAAAATTCTGAATTAGTCCTCAAAAGAGTTCGTAATTTCCAAAAAAATTCAGCCATAATTTCTTGGGAATGTTTTATAGATAGTAACAAAAAAATCTGAGATACAGAAGAAACAATGCACGAGGTAATAAAAATCCCAAGTCTTCTAAAAATTGGCCACCGCTACCAGCACCAGGTTGATTTGTGTAGAACAGCCGAGCATTTTTCAACGTATTATACAGCGTGACTGCTGAAGGGTTCAATATTCAATTTCGTCGTGTTGCGTTTAGTTATTTATTTATTTATTTATTTATTTACATCGTCTTCAGTTTAACTGTACAGACTGTTTTACCGAGTACGACTGCAGCGATCGACACGCTCGGTCGTGTTCGCGGCGTGCTCACCAGAAAGTAAACTCTAATTGAGTATAAACCAAAAATTAACTGGCAATATAGCGCTAGTTCGCTGCGCCATTTTCCGCTGTTTGTTAGCACAAACAGCAACCAGAAGCAAGAAGAAGAAGAAGAAGAAGAAGACTGTTTTACCTAGTATTAAGATTTTATTAAAACTAAAGCGCGGTTAAATACAAAGCACAGGACTATAACGTTCACGTTACAAATTGATGATTTCTAATCAGCACTATGACTTAATATTGAACAAATACATTACATCAACAAAGCAAACGAACTAAACACACACCCATTTATCAAGAACAATAACTGCATATTAAAAAGTACATATATCGTGTATCAATTCGTATTTACGATTTCATATACAGGAATGTTGAAAATAAACTGTTTCGTTCCTCAGCGATAGTGGTGTCCATGGGTCGCACACAGGCGTAAATGGGCCAAATTCCTGACCATAAGTCGAAAATTTTTTTTTCAGGGTTTTCCAAAGTCTAATATTTTTTAAAGATAAATGAAGTAAGGCTTCATCATGCGGCAATCAATAAAATACTTTGGGATGCATATTTTTTTTAAGAATAAATGCCGAAATTTGACGATTTTCTCTACTGTTTTTTTCATTTGCATCATAACTCATCGGAAGAACTTCAATTATCGAAATATTGACAATTTGAAAAAATAACTGAGTATGTAACACAGTTCTCCTGATAAGGGTGTATCATTTAAACAAAAGCTACACCTGGTTTCATTGATTTTGCTCTCTTACAGAAGAGTTTTAAAAATCATGTTTTTTGTCAATTTTGAACCATTTTCAGCATTAAAAAAGTTTTCAGATTCTGCAGCATTCCGCGATCTGGATAAAATTACAATAAAATATAAGGCATATCCTTTGTGAATCGCAAGAGAACGGGTACCAGAAAGTACCATAGCATAGCATAGCATAGCATGAAAACTTGCACAAATCTTGGATGGAGTTGCAAAGTTGAATATTTCCATTGACATTGCTGATGTCGCTACTATCTACAATGTCATAGATTCACTCAGCTCCACACACCTGGCCAAGTCCTTGCAAGCATTTATAAATCCCTTCATCAACTTAGAAAGAGCCCAGAACTGAAGCATCTTCCAATAGATGAAAGGATGTTGAAAATAGCGAATTTTCAACTTATATGCAGTTATAAAGTAAATATACTCGGGTACCAGAAAGTACCAGACGAAAAAATAAATCATTTTGAAATTTACACCTTTTTGACTAGTTTTTAGTTACAATTTATGTTTAATTTTGATATAACAACTTCGTTTCGACTACTTTTTCAATGAACGGCCACTTATTCTCGGTAGATAGATCATAGCAGAATACAAATCTGGTCTTCTATCTCTTAACAAAATGTGTCAAATGGAATTAATTTAGTAAATTTGGGCAGAAATCTCCATACACCGATAAACGCCTAAATGTATGCAATGCAGTAGTAATCTAATGTAGCTAGAACTGTTGTGTTCAAAATTTGTTATAAAAAAATCAAAAACAACTCAAATAAAGAGCTCACTATTTGTAGCATGTAATCATATGTTGATGCACCGTTAAGAAAATATTTTCAGATAAATATTGTTTTTATAGCTAAACTCATTGAGTTTTTCACTCAGTACTCCACGAACTTACTTTTATGTATAAAGTTGTGTTAAAATGCTATGTTTTAATGGAATAATTCAAACTGATATATTCCACACGGCTTCTATCATCATGTTCAAACTACTAAAACTTCAATCCATGATTAGTTTTTGAGTTTTGATGTGTTTTCCAGGGCACTATAAAAGTTACCCCAAAATGAAAATGTGATTCCCAAAATATCTAGAAAAAGGTACAACATTTAAACTGAGTTTAAGAGACCGTTCAAAAATAACGGCCCATATTCTCAAAAATTGTGAAGATAGAACTATTGTTCAACAAGTTTCCCAATTATGACACTCCTTACAACTTCGCTGAAGACATAAACACGTTATCTACACTTATAAAAGAATTGAATTTCTCTCACACTTCTAGGAGAATTTCTATGAAACGAGGTGGCCCTTGTTTCCAAACAATATTTTTAATGGAAATATAATTATTTTTCAGTTCTCTGTTGTCAAATAAAAATGTTCGACGCTTCAAGCGATTTTTGGGGGTGAAAATAAACGTTGTCCTTGGAGAGGTTATAAGAAATCATTTCTAGCCTTTAAGTGGATTAATATGGCTATTTATAATCCAAAATGCTTCCTCAATATCTAAATTCACAATTTTATCGCTAGTACATACATAATACACCATAAAAACGTGTTAAAACTTTTTGGCCATGAATTGGACCCTGTTACTCCAGTGTGGGTCGTTTGGAAATTTTATCCCACGTGGCCAAGTGATCGCAGTCATGGCTTGTTGCTTCCAACGATTTGACAAAACAATCCTGAATGAAATGTAGTCCAGATCATCGCAGCTTTTCCAACGAAGAACTAATGTTACATCCGCACACTCGGGTTCTGGAGCACAAAGCGACTGCGATACTAAGTGAACAATGTCGTTCTCGGTCACCCGTCGGTCGATGTTTGTTAATAGCAGCGAAAACGAATCATTTGGCGTGTGCCTAGGCATGTGCAAGCTATTGGACGAACATTCACTTGCATTGTTTAACGGCTGCGGTGGTGAGTTGATTGGTGTTGAGTTTCGTTGTGCTGAAGCAGATGACGTAGATGATGCGATAGCAATAGACAGTTTAGCGATCGTGTTGTTAATTGATCCGATTTGGGACTTGATTTCCTCGAAATCAGTTGTGAATAACGAATTATCCGACGGTTTAGACTTGGGAGATACCGGAACATGATCTCTGGCCTGGCGGAATTCGAAAATGCAGTCATCACATATCCAAATGATATTCTTGGATAGTGCACACAATTGATCCTCAGAGATAGCAACACACGTAGCGTGAAATTTTTTGGCGCATCTCCCCTCACACACAGTGAAAAGACAGTTCAAAGTGTCAATGTCTGCACAGCATTGTTTACACTGATTATCCATTACGTTTGATTGTAATTTACTAATGACTTTAGCAAAATCACTCAGGAATCTTCAATAATTCCTATCTTCTTAAAAGTCCAGACACTTAATTCGTTGACACACGGGTCGAGTACAGTAGCACCAAGCAGTAAGAATTTAGGTATGGAATATATTCAGCGGATTTCACCGAGGACCGCGACAAGGTGACGGACTCTCATGCCTACTCTTCAACATACCTCAGGAAGATTTCATGCGACGACTCGGCTCACTAGTCGGGGTACGATTTTCACAAAATCCGGCCAGTTTGTGTGCTTTGCGGACGATATGGACATTATCGTCTACCTCGGGGATCCTTACTGACAGCTGCCAAAAATGTCAATGAAATCTGAAAGCGCGTCATCAGTGGAAGTCTTGACTACAAAGGGCTCCAGAAGAAGATGCGGTCTACGAGCGACGCATGCTAAAGATAGTCTTCGGCGGTGTGCAGGAGAACGGTGAATGGCGGAGAAGCATGATCCTGAACCACGAGCTCGTTGCACTCTACGACGAATGGGCGTATGCCATATGGGCAGGGTATGTTGCAAGAATGCCGGACAACAACCCTGCAAAGTTGGTGTTCGCTACTAATCCGGTTGGTACAAAAAGACATGGAGCGCAGAGAGCACAATGGGCGAACCAGGTGGAGCGTGATCTGCCGAGCATTGAGCGTGACCGACGATGGAGAGCGGAAGCCACGAACCGAGTATGTATTTTGGCGTACCAAGGGCGTAGCCAGCTTTCCGATCAGGGAGGGGTGAGGACCCTTAGCTTTTATAACGTGAAATCCGCTGAATATATTCCATACTTAAATTCTTACTGCTTGGTGCTACTGTACTCGACCCGTGTGTCAACGAATTAAGTGTCTGGACTTTTAAGAAGATAGGAATTATTGAAGATTCCTGAGTGATTTTGCTAAAGTCATTAGTAAATTACAATCAAACGTAATGGATAATCAGTGTAAACAATGCTGTGCAGACATTGACACTTTGAACTGTCTTTTCACTGTGTGTGAGGGGAGATGCGCCAAAAAATTTCACGCTACATGTGTTGCTATCTCTGAGGATCAATTGTGTGCACTATCCAAGAATATCATTTGGATATGTGATGACTGCATTTTCGAATTCCGCCAGGCCAGAGATCATGTTCCGGTATCTCCCAAGTCTAAACCGTCGGATAATTCGTTATTCACAACTGAATTCGAGGAAATCAAGTCCCAAATCGGATCAATTAACAACACGATCGCTAAACTGTCTATTGCTACCGCATCATCTACGTCATCTGCTTCAGCACAACGAAACTCAACACCAATCAACTCACCACCGCAGCCGTTAAACAATGCAAGTGAATGTTCGTCCAATAGCTTGCACATGCCTAGGCACACGCCAAATGATTCGTTTTCGCTGCTATTAACAAACATCGACCGACGGGTGACCGAGAACGACATTGTTCACTTAGTATCGCAGTCGCTTTGTGCTCCAGAACCCGAGTATGCGGATGTAACAAAATTAGTTCCTCGTTGGAAAAGCTGCGATGATCTGGACTACATTTCATTCAGGATTGTTTTGTCAAATCGTTGGAAGCAACTAGCCATGACTGCGACCACTTGGCCACGTGGGATAAAATTTCCAAACGACCCATGGACACCACTATCGCTGAGGAACGAAACAGTTTATTTTCAACATTCCTGTATATGAAATCGTAAATACGAATTGATACACGATATATGTACTTTTTAATATGCAGTTATTGTTCTTGATAAATGGGTGTGTGTTTAGTTCGTTTGCTTTGATGATGTTTTTATGTAATGCATTTATTCAATATTAAGTCATAGTGCTGATTAGAAATCATCAATTTGTAACGTGAACGTTATAGTCCTATGCTTTGTATTTAACCGCGCTTTAGTTTTAAAGAAATCTTAATACTAGGTAAAACAGTCTGTACAGTTAAACTGAAGACGATGTAAATAAATAAATAAATAAATAAATAAATAACTAAACGCAACACGACGAAATTGAATATTGAACCCTTCAGCAGTCACGCTGTATAATACGTTGAAAAATGCTCGGCTGTTCTACACAAATCAACCTGGTACTGGTAGCGGTGGCCAATTTTTAGAAGACTTGGGATTTTTATTACCTCGTGCATTGTTTCTTCTGTATCTCAGATTTTTTTTGTTACTATCTATAAAACATTCCCAAGAAATTATGGCTGAACTTTTTTGGAAATTACGAACTCTTTTGAGGACTAATTCAGAATTTTCTTCATGATTTCTTGAACCTTTTTTTTCAGTAGAGCATAATGGAAATCCGTCCGAAGAAGTTTTGAAAATGGAGGACTTATATTCTCGCTTATTGTAAGAATTCCGAATGGAGTCTCTGAGTAACCTTCCGAATGAATTGCTGGAGGAATACCTGAAAGAATCCCTGGATAATTTCTGAGTTGCTGTTTGCATCATTTTTAAAATATCTTCCAACATTATTCTCTCGAGGAATTCGTGCAGAAATTCTTGAAGTAATAAAAAAAAATCTTCATGTAATCCTGGAGCAATTCTTGGGTACATCCCTGGAAAAGATGATTAAAGCATTTCTGAAATTTCTGAAGGATATCCTGCATGAATTTTTGAAGCGAACCTGAGAAGAATTTCTGAAGAAATCACCTAAAGAATTGCTGGAGCAATCCCTGGAAGACTTCCTGGATAAATTCCTGGATGGATCCCTGGAAGAATTCCAACAGGAATGTCTGTAGAATTCCTGAAGGAATTCACGAAGGAATTCTCGGAGGAATCCCTGGATTAATTCTGGGAGGAATTCATAGAGAAATTACTGAAGAAATCTCTTGAAGAATTCCTGGAATAAATCATAAATAAATTTCAAGATGGTTCTTTAGAAGAATTTCTGGAGAAATTCCTGAAGGAGTTCTGGGAAAAAAACCCTAGATTTTTTTTTAAAAGAAATCTCTTGAAGATTTCCCGTAGGAAATGTTAGACAAATTTCTCAAAAAAATTCTTCAAGGAATTTTTAGAGAAAACCCTGAATTCTGGAGAAATGCCTGGAGGAACTTCTGGACAAATTCCTGGCGTAATCCCTGGAGGAATTCTGGGATGAGACCCAGCAGGAATTCTTGGATGAGTTCCAGGAGCAATCCCTGGATGAACTCCTGGAGAAATTCCTGGGGGAAATCCTGGAAAAAATTTCAGAGAAATTCGGGAAGGAATTCCTGGAGAAATTTCTGAAAAAAAATCCCTTGAGAAATTCCAGGAGGAATTTCCGGAGGATTTTCTGGAAGAATCCCTGAAAAAAAAAACCCTAAAGAAATTCGTGGAGAAATCACTGAAGCAATAACTGTAGGAATTCCTGAAAAATTCCTGAAGTTAATCGTGGAGAATTTCCTGGCAGAATCTCTGCAGATATTCCTAGAAGATTTCCTGTAGAAATTCCTGGAGGAATTGCTAGCATAATTTCTGATGGATGTCCAGAAGCTATTCTTGGATCAATTCCTGGAGAAATCCTGACGAAATTCCTGGAGGGATTCTCGGAGGAGTTCCTTGATAAATTCCTGGATAAAATTCTGGAGGAATGGCTGGAGCAATTTCTAAAGGTATCCCTGTGGGAATTGTTGGAGAAATCCCTGAAGAAATTCCTGGAGGAATCTCTGGAGGAATTCTTGAAAGAATTACTGGATGAATATCTGAAGGAGTCTCTAGAGCTTTGGGAGATTTTTATGTCTGATATTTTTCTATTTCTGAAAAAATCCGATGAGAAATTTTAGCAAGAATTTCTGGAAGGACTTTTGGAGAAACCCTCGAAGTAATTTCTAAAACAATCCCTGGGACAATCTTTGGAGAAATATGTGGTGAAATCCCTAAAGGAATCCCCGAAGAAATTCCTGGAGAAATTTCTGGTAGAATTTCTAGCGGAATTCCTGGAGGACTATATAAAAAACCCTCAAGGTATTCCTGGAGAATTTCTTGGAAGAATTCCTGAAGAAGTACCTAGAGGATTTCCTGGAAGAATCATTGAAGAAATATCTGGGGGATTTCCTGCAGTAATCCTTGGAGAAATACGTGGAGAAAATCCTGAAGAAATCTGGAGAAATCTCTAGAAGAGTTTATGAACGAATTACTGGATGATTTTTTGTAGGAATCTTAATTCCTGGAGGAATCCCTACAGTAATTCCTGGAGGAAAATCTGGAAAAACTCCTGGAGGAATCCTTGAAAAAAAAATCCAGAAGGTATTCCTAAAGAAAATCATGGAATAATTTTTGAAGGAATCCCTGAAGGATTTCCTGGAGACATTGTTTGGATGAATTTTTGATATAATTTATGAAGATATTGCTAGATCAATTTCTGGTAAAATTCCTGGAGGAATTCCTAATGAAATTTTTGCGGTGATAAGAAGAGAATTCAACGAGGAGATCCCGGAAAATTCCTAGATGAAATTCTGAAGGAATGCCTGCGTGAATTGCTGGAGGAATCCCAAGAAGAAGCTCCTGGAAGCACACCTGGGGATTTCCCGGAGGAATTCCTGGAGGAGTCCCTGAAGCAATTCATTGAGGAACATTTGGAGGAAACGCTGAAAGGATTCCTTGAGAAATCTCTGCAAAAATCCAAAGAGAAATGCTTTGGGAAATCCCTAGTGGAAGCCTTTGAGGAATCTTTGAAGCAATTGCTGGAGAAATCTTTGGAGGAATACCTGTAGGAGTATTCCTTGGAGGAATTCCTTGAATAACTCCTGCATGAATTCCATCAAAAATTCCTAGGGGATTTTCTGGTGAATCTTTTGATGGAACCCCTGAAGCGATCTCTGGAGAAATGCCATAAAGAATCTCTAGAGACACTCCTGGAAAAATCTCTAGAGCAATACCTAGATGAATTCCTGGACGGATTTTTAGAGAAACCCCTGCTGGAATTCCTAAAACAATCCCTACCCTGGAAGAATCTCTTGAAGAATTCTTGAAGAAATTTCTGGAGGAATCTCTTTAAAAAAAAAGGACAATTCACACCGTCTTCAGCCAGAGGCTGCACAGACTGAACACATTACTTACACTAAACAATGGACAACACACAGAACACCCAGTGGCCCGGTGATGAATTTTTCGTTTGACGAAAAGTTTTCACCGACTGGAGCGGGAATCGAATCCACACTCCGAGGCTAACGATACGCCTAGACGACTGCCGCCACTAACCGCACGCCCACGAAACCCACAAGAATTCGTAGAGGAATACCAGGAATAATTCCTGAAGAAATCACAGATGAAATTCTTGGAGAAATCCTGAAGGAATTCTTAGAAATGTTCGTAGAGGAATCCCAGTAGCAGTTGGAGGAATTCATGAAGAAACTCCAGAAGGAATCCAGAAAGTAATTTCTAAAGGAATTGCTAAAGGAATCCTTAAATGTTTTCTGGAGGAAGTACTGGATTAATTCTTGGAGGAGTTCCCAAAAGAATACAAGGAAGAATTCCTGAAGGAATCTTAACCCTTCAGCGCGCGCGCTGTTGTAAAAAGTACAACACTACCAAAAAACCTCGCTTTTCGTATACAGCGCGAGCGCGGTGCAGTTTCGGTTGCTTGATGGCGCGCGTCCTGGAAGGTTAAGTAGAGTTCCTAGGAGAATCTTTGGAGGAATTATTAAAATAAGTTGATCCTGAAGGAATCACAGGAGGAATTCTCGAGTGAAGCCCTGGAGAAATTCTTGAAGAAATCCTTGTAGGAATCCCAGGAAGAATTCCTGAAGAAATCGTGGAGAAACTTCTGTTGGAATTCGTTTAGCAGTTCCTGTAGGAATCCCTGCAGGAGTTCCTGAAGATACTCTAGGAGGAATCCCGGAAGCAATTCCAAGCGATATTCCTATGGGAATCCCTAAACAGTCCCTGGAGGAAGTTTTGTATTAATTCCTGGAGGAGTTCCTGAAAGAATTACAGAAGAAATTTCCGAGTGAATCTCTGGTGGAATTCTTGGAGGAATCGGAGATGGAGTTCTTGGAGAAATCCAGAAGGAATCCTAAGCAGAGTTCGTGGAGAAACTCCTTGTGGAATCGCTGTAGCAGTTTCTGAAGGAAACTTCAGAAAGAAATCCCGGAAGCAATACAAAAAGGTATTTCTAAGGGAATCCCTAAGCACTTCCTGGAGGAAGTACTGGATGAATTTCTGGAGATGTCCCTGAAAGAATCTCAAGAAGAATTCCTGGAAGAATCCTAAAAAGAGTTCCTGTGGGAATCCTTGGAGGCTTTTGAAAAAATGCCTGCAGTTGTTCCTGAAAGAATCCCATTAGAAATTCCTGGGTGAGTCGCTCGATGAATTCCTGCAGGAAAACCTGGAGGAATTTCTGAGGAATTCCTTAGGAAATCCCAGGAAAGCTTTCTTAACAAATTATTGGAGGATTTCCTGTAGAATACCTAGAAAGAAAAAATCTGAAGGAATCCATGTCTGCAATGATTTTTGGACGAAATAATCTCTGGTATTTTTTTCTGAAAGGATTTCTGAAAAATATTCTTGCTGAAATACTTCGAATTATTCCAGATTGAATTATTGGGTCAAACGCTAGTTGAATTCTGGAATATGTAGAGAAATGCCTGAAGAAATTTCTGAAGGAACACTTGCAGAAATACCTAACAAAAGGACCTCTATTGACATTCTTTTGGAAATCCCTGGAGAAATTCTTGGACGAATTCTCAATTAAGGCACTGGAGCAATCACTGGAGGAACTTCCAAAGATATCCCAGGAGAAATTCCCGGAGGAATGTATGGCGAAACCCCTAGAGAAATTGTTGAAAAAATCTCTGGAGCAATCCATGATGTATTCACTGAAGGAAGCTATGGAAAAATTCCTGGAGGAATTCGTCGACGCGTTCTTGCAGAAGTAAAAAAAGGCACGGACCAAACACACCTCCCCCCTCCCTCTGGCTACGCCCATGTGGCGTTCTATTGTTGATGTTGCCTTATCTTGAGTGATGTATGAAATTTGAAAACTTCACCTGGCATCGCTGACTCCAAACAATACGATAGACACAAGACACAGAACTGCCGATAACATCGTTCGGCTATGTCATCAATCACGGCAATTCGGCAAGATGGAACACCATTCCCTTCATAGCCGACACTTTTTGGCAAATCATTCTGCAGACATGTTCCTATGTGTGTCCAACTCTGGTAAGCTTTCAAGCATCCCCACGGGATAAGATGGGATGGGGGCGAAAAGTTTGTCTGCAACAAACAGCAAATATTTCCTCCCTGATTTACCAACCACCGAAACATGATGATAAGTGTATGCTATGCGTGCATGGACGGACAGAGATTTACGATCTGCAGCGGATGCGTGGTTTTGTTGGATTCTGTGGATTTTGTTTTTCATCGCTCGACGTGGAACATCGGTGGGAAGTTTACCACGCCAGTATTCTGAGAGTGTAGTTTCCGGTGCGGAAATGTGTCAATAGGACACGAACCAAGGTCACCGCGAGAGTTCGCTACCGGAGAACCTTAAGTGCTTCTTCTCATTAGGAAACGTACACAATGTCTGCCCTTTGTAAACGATGCAAGAGATAAAGTGCATACAGCGTCTCCGGATCCGGAATTTTATCTCTTGGAAGTGGGGGCAAATGACGACGACGATGAGTAGGTAGAAGAAACACTTGAAGCTCAGTGTCACCTCGGTCGTTAGGTCGACTGACTGGTAGATATTGTGTTTGTGAGTAGGTTCATCATCTACTAAACGGTTGCCTTTGCCTTTCTGTGAAGACTTGTGCCGCGCTCGTCTACATAGTCGGTGAATGGACTAGAATAAAAAAAAGAGGTAGGTACGCGCGTGGGTGATGTATGAACAAGATGTTGAGAAAATGGAACACTTCAGAAAGCATCACGGTAAACATACTAGAAAATTTTAATGTTTTAATGGGACCGTATACTACAGTAAACACTGTTCTCAACAGGAAGGACGTTTTCTACAAAGGATTTTTTTTTTCTGGACAGTGCAACTTTTTGCTAACTTATTTGAGATACACTGTTGGAATCATCCTCCTTTAATATCGATAGGGGTAGGCGGGACAGTATGGACACCCTAAGGTTTTTGCCAACTTTACCTGGCAAGATGTCAAAAAAGTTTATGATGATTAACCTGGGCTTGTTAGGGGAATATCTGTAAATAAAAAGAAAATCGCGTTAAGTACTGTTCCTTTGAATTCCACTAAGAATTTGCATCCTTTGACAGATACGTATTTTGTTTAGTTTAGTTTTTTGATACATGTATCCTTTTAAAGTCTATTTAGCATCTATTGCATAAGAATGCTCACGAAGAAAAATGATTTATCCACTTAAAAAAATGTTACGAAAACTGTTAGTTTTTCATGACCGTCTTCAAGCACACGGGGCAGAATGGACACACGTACATTATTTACACCTATAAAGTCATTTCATTACAAAACAACTACTATGGATGAATAATACGCCGACGTAGTTCATTTTTGTTCAGTTAATTTAAATTCAGGCTGTTTTGGATAAAGCGTCGTTTTTGTCGGCATGTACAGCTGTTCCTAGAACAACTATTTTCCACTGCTGTCGTTTTTTGACCAATTTGTTTCACCCTATGTCTACTATAGTGAACATTTAACCGAAAATATACTGAAATCAAAGAATTTGGTTGGTTTGTGATTTAGGTTATATTTTTCCCTTGCCGCTTCTTTCAAAAAGGTGAATGTCCATTTTGCCCCGGCAGCAGAAGATATTTCCAAACTTGATTTTTTATATAATAAAGAAGAAAATATAAACATGTTAAGCATGTAGATACAGCAAAACTACTTGCATGTGTTCTAGAAATATCAGGTTTTAATCGACTTGCAATAAATTAATCACTAAATCTTATTTAAGATGATGTGAAAATTATAATTTCCATGCACAAAAAACGGAGGATGCAACTTTTTCGTGTAAAATCAAGTATAATTTTAATTTCGAATGTTTCTTTCCTGAAACTACGATTTAAACAAATGGACTATATTTTCCATTCATTAAAAGTTCAAAAAAGTTCGCATATTCCAAAATATTGAGGGTATCCATTCTGCCCCGGGTGTCCATATTGCCCCGCCTACCCCTAATTCAGAATTATGTTGTATTAAGACATTTTCGAGACGAATAATGAACATGAAAGCCTTTGTGATAATGTAAAATGGTTAAAAGACAATCTGGAAGAGTGTCCAACATTATACCTCTGATCATCACAAGTTCCTACCTCATACTTCCATTGATGAAAAGTACCGCCAGCTAAGAGTTGTGGTTGGGATGGTTCGGAATATCCAGAAATATAACCATGTGATTTATGGACAGCGCCTTAACTGGTGGTGTAGTCTGAGCTCTGCTGTCCTTCTAATTTCAGCTAGCCTGATGATGTACGTCCTGAGCATCTGTTCACCAAAAAAAAACTCAACCACATCTTCATCGACCGGAAATGAAGACGATGCGATCAAGAACGCATCAAGATGCGTGGAACAGGACAGATCGGTGAAGAAGGGCCCATATAGCCGAGGCGGTAAACGCACGGGTATTCAGCATGACCATGCTGAGGGTGACGGGTTCGATTCCCGGTCGGTCCAGGATCTTTTCGTAAAGGAAATTTCCTTGACTTCCTTGGGCATAGAGTATCTTCGTGCCTGCCACACGATATACGCATGCAAAATGGTCATTGGCAGAGGAAGCTCTCAGTTAATAACTGTGGAAGTGCTCATAGAACACTAAGCTGAGAAGCAGGCTTTGTCCCAATGAGGACGTTACGCCAAGAAGAGAGAGAGAGATCGGTGAAGTACTAGATTTGTAGTAATGAGCTGAATTTTAGTATGGTGAGAAGGTAAATTCTCCGTTTCTGCAATAAAATAGTGCAAAAAGCGTGGGTATTATGATTCCTGGCCTAATTTAATGCTGTTTGAGCAAAACTTTGGGCAACAGTGTTGTTATTTTCTCCATTTCTTGCAACATAAACAACATAGTTATCCAAAGTTTTGCTCAAACAGCATCAAATTAGGTAAGGAATCATAATACCCACACTTTTTGCACCATTTCATTGCAGAAACGGAGAATTGACCTTCTCACCATACTAAAATTCAGCTCATTACTACAAATCTAGTACTACACCGAACGTGCCCCACTGTTATTGCGTCTGACTATCAACTTCCAATTGGGAAAATTCGGCGAGCATTGCTAGGAGAGGTTCTTAAAACTATCATGAAACCTTTTTTGCGGTTCTCAAAATCTATACAAGACTAATTGGTTTTCAAAATATTGTTTGGGTATCTTTTCAAGTTTTCATGTATTTTTGATGGATATAGTGACGAATTTCGCCCCAAATCGTATTCGGAGTTGGCAGCACCCTCTCAGATTACAATGAAACTTTCTGGGTGTATAGACCTTGACTAGATAAGCCACTTTGCATACTTAGTTTCTTCAAAAATTATCTAGACTATCTTTTGAAAGGTTCTATAACATTTACCCGAAAACCATTTACCCGAAAGACATTTACCCGAAAGACATTTACCCGAACGTCATTTACCCGAATGCGACATTTACCCGAATACGACATTTATCCGAAAAATAAAAAAAGTGTACTTGATCCTCATACGATTTGTCAATGATTAATATGTTATGGCCCGGTATCATATAGCAGGCTTTGGTTAGTCCTAATAATCATCAGACTGAGTGATCATCAAGCACTCTGGTACAGGACTAATTGGCTGTCACAATGTAAAATAGCATTTTTGTTGATATTCTGTTCTTTTACGGCTCCATCCAATTAGTCCGAACGCCAATCCGAATCAATCAGGAGGCCACCCAAAAAATGCAAAATTAGCTACTTATATACACGGTCACAAACTGGCAGCCATACCGCAAGTATTATCCACTTCTTCTAAGATTTTCCTTCTTTTTAAAATAGGCTGTTCTTTCGAATTTACATTGTCCACCCGTGAACTGTTGATGGGTTGGTCGGCTGGTACTGACTAAACTGGTAATTTCTCCATAGAATGTATTCATTCTTTTCATAAGAGGCTACTTTTTCGAGTTGGAGTTTAAATGTTATTTAGTTTGTTGCGAACGAACTACTAACTCCATAGGAGACCCGTGAATCCATCTTTCTACCTATATCCTTTAGGGAACTATTATACTTATCTATCGGGGTGATGACCCATTCGGGGAAATGGCTTTTGGAATAACGTCCTATTCGAGGTTATGATGGCATTCGGAGTAAGGGGGTAGAGTTTCTTTAAAAAACATAGTATCACTGTATTGTTTGGTGGCCAAACTATTACCTATCCTTCGGAGATTTTCCCTTCTTCTCTTCAAAGGCTGTTCTTTCGAGTTGCACTGCTGCATATTTTGTTGGCGTTCGAACTACTAACTGCACAACAAACATTATTGCTGTACAATAGAAGAATAAGCCATTCATAAGCTTAATTTTTGAAATTTTGATTGAATAAGCTGTTATTCAGCTACCATTGTTAGTTGGGATGCATATAAGTTTTGTTCTTGTTTCGATTATATGATGTTCTTTTATATTACACTCTTACATGATTGAGTGATGGATTCCAAGTCTTCATCTAAGATTTTTTCCTTCTTTTAATAATGGGATGATCTGTTTGGTGAACAACCTGCAAACTTTTCTGTCAAATATTATTTTCTAATGATATGTTGATTTTCCGAGGGCTGTTTTCTAATCGTTTTGAATTAATGACCATTTGGCCTACAAACAGAGATTTCCCCCTTTGCTTATCAAAAGAACAGCATATGAATCAAAGAAGGGTAAATATCTAGAGTGAACGCTAACAGCGTTAACATAACAAATGTAAGCTGCAGTTATGAGTTCGCATATGCCCTGTGAATTCCTATCGTGGATCATTTCAGGGGAAATTTGATAAAATGGGTTCTTGAGGAACTTGATATTCAAAATGCTTTTCTGATCCACAATGCAAAATAATACATGCACATTTTAAATTGAACAAAATAAGTGAACTTTATTCACAAAATCATAATTTGTGCATAGTAATAAACTATTCGGATAAATGTCGCATTTGGGTAAGTGTCGCATTCGGGTATATATTACATTCGGGTAAATGGTTTTCGGGTAAATGTCTTTCGGGTAAATGGTTTTCGGGTAAATGTTATAGAACCCTTTTGAAAAGGGCTAAACTTTTTTACCGATTTTTTCAAATGTGTTTAATAAAAAAATGACTTCTCCTACAAGAAAGTGTTGTATGGGTGATAGTCACTAAAAACGTCAAGTTTCAAGAAAAAAAATATTGAAAAAAATCCAAATTGAGTCCAACACTGAAAAATATCGTTTTTAAAAATTCTAAGTCGATTTACAAAAAAAACACCATCTTCGATTTCAATGAAATTTTGTCTCAAGATAGGTAATTATGTTCCCTACCAACCGTCCATACACCATCAGATGGGCACTTTTAAGGGAAAAAAGTTTTTCAAACAAAAACTTTTTCATGTCCAGACGTTTTTTTTTCAGTGTCATCTGTTATCAAAAACTTAACCAGTGAATGTCATAATCATTTCAGAATCCAATGAACACAATTTGTTAAGAGATTTTGTCTCATTTATTCAAGGAGATTTTGTCTTAAGGGTCGAAACGTTGGAAGAAGAAAACATTTAGTTGTTTTTGACCCCGAAAAGACTGAAACGCCAAAACTATTCGAAAGTTTTCAAAACAGTCGTCGTCAATATAGTAGAAACAAAGTATTATCTAGTCAAGGTCTACACATCCAGAAAGTTTCATTGTAATCTGAGAGGGTGCTGCCAACATTTGTTTATTTATTCATACATATAATGAATCATCTAAAAAAGGAATGAAAGTTTCCAAAATTGGAAACCCCTCCATTATTCTTTTTTCATGGAATGTTTCTGTAGTTATCGCAGATGGATGTAGAGCCGCAGATGGAGCATGCTAACAAGAATTCCTTCTATGAGTTCAGCAAGTAGAAGAAGCTTATGGTAAGAAGCTGGTATATGTCTAGCCGAAGTAAGTGATGCTGCGCTCAAGTGCGGAAAGTACCGTCGATACTGACTTCCATCTTGCTGCAACTCCATTGCGCTGCGCTGTTGGACAACCGTCCATAGTCCGCTCATCCGTCGGCCGTGAGGATAGTTCAGCTCTTCCAGACCACACGCGCGTCCGAAAGAGGCTCATCTGCCAGTCGAAGAGATTGCAAAACTCGTCAGCCGTATTTCTTCACCACCGTGCCCACCAGTCATCGTCACATCACAAATAAATTTTATATAATTGAATTGTAGTAACTTATGTACTTCCTTCAAAGAGAATGTCATTCTCACTAGAAGTGCCATTGTAATGTATTTTCGAAAAGAAGGGGAGGTTTTATGCCTCTGGGAGAAGGGATTCAAATAGACATTCCACTCCCAGGGGCTTTTCCCTGCTCCTAATAAAGAAGATAAAAAAAAATTAATCCACCTAGCGACGCCTTTTTCGTGCGTTCGAAAACCTTCTTCAATAAAACTCAAGTGACATGTTGATAAATATCGCACTTTCTTACGTTACTTACTTCTTACGTACTTTTTACAAAAATCCATTTTATGGCACCAGAAATCATATCGTTTATCTGGCTTTTGATGTTTGAGTCCTTAACTCTTAAAAATAACCGCAATCTTGATCTTTGAGCCATCATTTTGGATTTAAGTCCGCCATCTTGGAAATTGTGGTCGTCATTTTCGGACTCCAGACTTCTTTCCCATACCAGATATACCCATATTGAATGATTTATTATCCTAAAGCACCATTAAACGGCCACCAGCTTGAATTTGGAGCCGTTATCTTCGATTTTAGACCGTCATCTTGGATATTCTGGTCGCCATTTTTGGACTTCGCACATCATTCCCATACCAAATATACCTATATTGTATGGTTTTAGAGCATAAAACACCATTGAACAACCACCAGCTTGAATTTTGGGCCGCCATTTTGGATTTTGGGCTGCCATTTTGAATATTAGGCTGCCATCTTGAATTTTGGGCCGATATCATGGAATTTCTGATCTGCAGTGTTGATTTCCGCACAAAATTCGTCAACCATGCTAAAGGTTACAAACATCCGCAGTTGGATATGTTGCATGATGGGGCTTGGTTCAGTTTTATATACGGCCAGTTCTACCGATGCTGGTCCGGATCACTGAATTGACCATAACTCCGGAACGCCTTGGCCGATCCGCACCATTTTTAATAGCAAGGCGGTAAAATTCTGGTTCGATTCGAGTTATAATCTTTAAAATCAATGGTCAATGGAAAGTCATTTTAAAGTGAGAGAACTTATTTTGCGCACAGACATACATACATACACACATTCAGACATCATCTCTATTTGTCGAGATGAGTTGACTGGTATATATGACTCGACTTTTCGAGCCTTCTATCGAAATTTCGTTTTTTGAGTGAACATACAGCCTTTGAGTACACTTCGGTGTACGAGAAAGGCAAAAAGTATTTAGTTTAAGCACAGACAAACAGACGTAACACTTGCGAAATTCCCATCGAGCACGCTTTTAAAGATCATTTTAAATGTTCATAGTTGTGGCTTTCACAATCAGAGGCGCGCGCGTCGTTTTTCTATGCGTTTGACGTTTCACACTAGCGCCTTCTGTTGACGATATTGTACAACACAGTGAGTCGTGCAACTTTTCCACCAGGTGATGGTAGTGTGAACTGGGCGTTGGATTTCCATGAAAATCAAGGTGTTACGTCTGTTTGTCTGTGGTTTAAGATTCCTCCGAAAACTCTTATAGAATGAATTCAGAAATACCTTGAGAAGTAACTCCTGGAATTATTTTCGGCATTCTGTAGAAAATTTCTTCATGAATTGCTACAGAAGTTCGTGCATGTATCACTTCAACTATTTCCGAAGGAATTTCTGCAGGAGTTCTTCTAGAAACTACTTAAGAAATTCAAGGGCTTTCTGTAGGGCAGCCTATTTATTGCAAGAAGCTAGAAACGCTCCATAGGTAATCAAAACGCACTCCATAAAAAATTGACATATGTTCCATAAAAGTGTGCAACATTACCCATAAATAATTAAAAACGCCCTATACTTTATAGAAAACGTACTGGTAAGACAAAAAAAAATCTCATTAGAAAGGCAACTTTGCATCCATAAAAAATCCATAAAAGGCATCATAATAACATACAAATGCTCCATATTGAATTAGAAATGCTCCATTAAAAATGAAAATTGTACCCATAGAAAAATCAAATCAAATATTGTCAAACTTTACCATATAAAATATAAATTGCTCAAAAAAATAAAATAAAATAAAAATTGTCCATTGCGTCCATATTGTCATAATTAAAATTCGATTATTCAATACTTCTTCACATTGCACTAAGTACTTCAGTTGTGCAGAAGTTCGAAGTAATGGAGGGTTTTCAATCGTTTATGGAGCAATTCTTATTTTTTATAGTGCAGTTAGATAATTTTGGTGCATTTATCTATTTTCTATGATGCAATTTTAATTTTTTATGGTGCAATATACTTGCTCATTAGAACAATATTCGATTTTCTATGGGCTCAATTTAATTTTTTGATGGAGCATTTCTAATTCATTATGGAGCATTTGTATGTTATTATGGAGCATATCAGTATTATTTATTGGTGCATTTTTTTATTTCAATGAGAAAAAAATATGTTTTACTGGTACATTTTCTAAAAAGTATAGAACGTTTTCTATTATTTATGGGCATCATTGTACATTTTTATGGTATATTTATTCATTCTTTACGGAACACTTTTTAATTTTTTATGGAGCATTTGCAAATTGCTATGGTTGCAAAAACATTTTGCCGTTTCACCAGGAATTCTTCAGAAAGGACTTCCATAGCTATCCAAGACGCGTTAGAAGAACTTTCAAATGAATTCGAGGGTTTTTACCAGCAAATGATCCAAAAAATCATCCTGGGATTTCACCTGGCTACCATCAGCGAATTGTCCAGGACTTCCTCGAAGAATCTTTCAGAAATTCCTCCCGAGATTCCTCCGGGAATTCCTCCAGAGATTCCTCAAGGAATTGCTCCATCGATTCTTCATGGAATTCCTCCAGGAATTCCTCCGGAGATTCATCCAAGGATTTATCCAGTAATTCCTCCAGGGATTCCTCCAGAAATTTCTCCAGGAATTCCTCCGGAAATACCTCCGTGGATTCTTCCCGGACTTCTTTCAAAGAATCCTTCAGAAATTCCTGAAGAGATTCCTTCAGGAATTCCTCCAGGAATTCGTCCGGGGATTCCTCCAGGAATTCCTGCGGGGATTCCTCCAAGAATTCCTCCGGGGATTCCTCCAGGAATTCGTCCGGGGATTCCTCCAGTAATTCCTCCGGGGATTCCTCCGGGGATTCCTCCAGGAATTCCTCCGGGGATTCCCCAGGAATTCCTCCGGGGATTCCTCCAAGAATTCCTCCGGGGATTTCTCCAGGAATTCCTCCGGGGATTCCTCCTGGAATTCCTCCGGGGATTCCTCCAGGAATTCGTTCGGGGATTCCTCCAGGAATTCCTTCGGGGATTCCTGCAGGAATTCCTTCAGGGATTCCTGCAGGAATTCCTTCAGGGATTCCTCCGGAGATTCATTCAGGAATTTCTCCGCGGATTCCTCCAGGAATACCTCCGCGGATTCCTCCAGGAATTCTTCCGTGGATTCCTCCACGAATTCCTCCAGGGATTGTTACAAGAATTTGTCCAGGAGTTCCTCTTGAAATTTCACTAAGATTTTCTCCGGGAATTCTTCCAGAAATTCCTCAGGGAATTCCTCCAGAAATTCCTCCGGGAATTTCTCCAGGAATTCCTTCGAGGATTTCTCCAGGGATTGTTCCGGGGATTCCTTCAGGAATTCTTTCGGGGACTCCCGAGGGATCCCTCGGGGATTCCTCCAGTACCGTACGTTAGCGTATTCAAAGTACTAAATCAGTAAAGCTATATTTTGTGGAAATCTGACTTCGTAATTAATATGTGATGACGGTCAGATAGAAAAGTAAACGATATGCCAAGGACGCCCATAAAAACATCATAATTTGATACAGCATTTGCATATACTGGGTATACCTACCTTTTTTTTCTACTACACTTAATCACTTAAATAGAGGAAATAAAAAGTAATGATTTTCTTTGGTATCGCAAACCTGTCATAAAGCTCTATAAATATCCTCATTAATCCATCATTCCACGGAATGTAGCAATTCCCATCACCCATAAAAAGAGTCCAATAAAACAAAACTCACCTTAACCGGGGACGACGCCAACCACTGCTGGAACAAATCCGACGTGACGGAAGCCCGGTGCGGCGACCGGGGTGTCGATTTGCACACGTCGCCACCGCCGGTAATTGACTGCAGCTTGGCGATTACTTCGGGTGGGGCCCGTTCCCGGAACCACCGCTCGATGGCGGCCGCGTGTTCGTCGAAGAACGTGCCCACCTCGTCCAACTCTTCCGGGGAACAGCCCGGTGGTTGCAGGTGGTGCGTCGGCGACTGCGACTGGCTCATGCTGGACCGCTGGGAGTTGTTCGGCGACAGCAGGTTGGGATCTTCGGCGGTGACGGCCGTTCCGGAGCAAACACTGACACTGCCTCCACCGGTGGAGGGTCTAGAATTGGCGCCAATTAAGCCGTAATTAACTTCACTTGCTTCACCATTTTCACACTGCGAGGACAGCTTCGGTATACCGGCACAACAGTTGTCACCGATTATGTCGGCGCCGTTAGTACGGTTGTTATTGTTGTTGTTGAGCGGGGATTCTTGGCTGTGGGAAGGAAATTCGGAGAAATGGCAACCGGTGAGAATGGAACGGTTCGAGGAAAGCGACAATGTTGTTTTAAGCAGATGGTTGTTGCTTTCTAAACACAGACATACATATGAACTCGTACTGTCATGGGGGTACTTTTGGCTACCACGGTCTACCGAAAACGACTCACCGCCGAGAGTACAACGGATAGGTTACCAGGTGTGCCCCAAAAGTCGCTAACATAGACGTTCAGAGAGCCTTCGCAACACTCGGAGCATTGGAACATAGTGAATTTTGGAATTTGATATCTATTGTATTCTCTGATTGGTGGAGCAGACCTGGTGTGATGATTAAAGTACGTGACGCCGGGAACCTGGTATCGACTCCCACCTCCGACAAACTCACATGTGAGTTCTATCTTCGGAAGGGAAGTTAAACCATGGAATTTGGAGAGAATCAGTCCCGGGCAATATTTTTTGTTAAAATAACAAAATTATGTGACTGGTTGCTGTTCATATTAAACAATAATCATTTAAAACTATCATTTTCTTTGGAATATACATAGGTATGCACTCATACCCAGGGTTTTCTCTACATACATATGTATTTAGTAACATTGCACAGTGGAAGAACAACTATCCGAAACACTCAACTTGTGGCTGTCAGGTATCAGAGGACCGGATACAGAGGTACGCCCTCCTTTATTTGGTACACTAAAACCTCTTTTTAGCATATTATTTTTATGCATTTTTAATTTATGCACCTTTTTTTTTGCCCTGCATAAAAAGAGGGAAAGCCACTCAGAACCAATATTGTGCATAAGAATATTTAATAATGACGAGAACTATTGCAACGGCGGCCAAAGGTGTTGACAGAGGAGAGCAAAGGAAAATTACAGGTTCGTTTTTGGGTGTTACCGAAGGTCTCATGTGCGTTACATGGGGTCCGAGTGGGTCTTAAGGGGGTTTCGGAGTCATTTCAGGAAGTCTTTTAGGCTGGTTTCAGAGGCGGTACGGAGGCGTTTTTAGGGGTTTTAGGGGAGGATGTTTGAGGCATTTCAGGATGTTTCAGGCCATTTTCGGCATGATTCAGAGGCGTTACAGAAGCGTTAGGAGGAGTTTTCGGGGTGTTCGGAGCTTCTCAGGTTCGTTACATTGGGTCCGATGGGGTTTAAGGGGGATTCCGGAGGCATTTCAAGACGTTTCAGAGCATTTTTGACGGGGCACAGAGGCGTTACTGCAGCGTTACGAGGAGTTTTCGTGGGGTTCGACGCCTCTCAGGTGCGTTACATGGGGTCCGAGGGGGTTTAAGGGTGATTTTGAAGGCATTTCAGGACGTTTCAGAGCATTTTCTGCGAAATTAGAAGGCGTTACAAAAGCGTTACGGATGAGTTTTCAGGGGGTTTGGGGCCTCTCAGCTGCGTTACATGGGGTCCGAGGGGGTTTAAGGGGAATTTTGGAGAGATTTCAAGTCGTTTCAGTGCATTTTCGGGGGATTAAGAGGCGTTACGGAAGCGTTACGGAGGAGTTCTCAGGCGTTGAAATACCCCAGAATTCCCCGTAGTCCCATGAAAACACCAAAAAATCTTGACAGAACACCCTTTAAAGGCTCCTCAAATCCCCCGAAGCAACCCCTTAAAACGCCCCTGAAGCCCCTTGGAACCCCCTTTTTGGGCTCTCTGGGATCTTTCTGGAAGCCCCCTTAGCCCCTCCTCAACTGCCCAGGAGCAAGACCTGTTCTCACGAACTAGATTCTCTTATTAAAGTCCAAACTTAATTTATGCATAAATTTCCCTCTTTTTATGCCTTTTTAATTTATGCACATTTTTAATTTATGCAGTCCCAGCCATGTGCATAAAAAGAGGTTCCAGTGTATTTTTTGTATCAACTGCATAAATAGAAACCTATTTCATTATTGGGAATGATGTAGGGAAAGGGACAGGAAAGAAAATAAATTGGGAAATTTAGGGAAAATCCATTTAGGCAATTTATCTCCATTAAGGTAACCTTCCGAGCGAAATTCCAGTGGGAATTTCCAAAACAATTCGAGAAGGAATCCCCAAATGATTTCTAGGAGGAGGAATCGTCAAAGGATGTCCAGGAGGTATCTCCGAAGGAATTTTAGGAGGTATCCTCATGATAAATTATCGAGGGAATTCCAGGAGGAATACCTTAAGGAATTGCATGAGGAATTATCAATAGAAGTATATGAGGAATTATCAATGGAAGTATATGAAGAATTCTCGATGGAATTTTTGCTGAAATACCCAAAAGAATTCCAGGAAGAATCTCCAAAATAATTCTAGGCGAAATCCGCGAAGAGTTTTCAAGAGGAATCCACGAAAGAATTCCAGGAGGGTTTCTGGAGATATACTTGTTGGAACTCAATGAGAAATGTTTAAAGAAAATGCTGATAAAAGTCGTAAGGAAATTGTTGAAGAAACTCTTAGAAGAATCATTGGAGAAACCCTTCAGAATTTCTGAAGTTTTTTTTTTTGTAGAAATCTCTGATGTAACTTCAGGAGGCATCTGTGAATCCTCCTAAAAAGATATCCGAAAAAACTCCAGGAGTAATCCCTGGAAGAATCCCTAAAAGAACTTCTCGAGGAATCCCCTAAGAACTTCAGGGCGAATCTTAAAATGAACCTCTCGAGGAATCCCCTAAGAAACTTCTGGGAGAATCCCTGAATTCTCCAAAAGGTTCCCTTGGATCCTCCTGTAAGAATCTCTGAAGGAACTCCTGCAGAGATCTCTGATGTAACTGCTGGAGGAATCCCGAAAGATATTTTGAAGGAATCTTTGAATAAACAACTGAACGAGTCCCTAAAACTATTGGAGGAATCTACGACGGAACTACAGCAGGAATTCTTAAACAACTTCAGAAGGAACTCCTGGACTAAATCGTGAAGTACGTCCAGTAGGAATTTCTGAAAAAAAATCTTCTGGAGGAAATCCTGATGGATCTCTTAATCCTCCTAAATAAATCTCTGAAGGAACATCAGGAAAAAATATTTGAGTGAGCTTGCTATCCTGTCGAAATATGTGAGAGAATTTCCGAAGGAACCTCTGTTGAAATACCTGAAAGCATCCCTGAATCTTCCTGGAAATGATCCCCAAAGGAACTCCAAGTGAGATCACTGAAGCAACTTCTGCAGCAATACCTGATGAGCTGCAGGAATTCTCGAAGGAACTCCAAGGATTAATCTTCCAGGAGAAACTTCTTTGAGAACCTTAATGATTCCTAAAGATATCGCACAAAGACTCCTGAAAAAAAAATCAACAATCTTCACTAGGCATTTTAAAGGAATTCCAAGAGGAATCCCCGAAAGAATTTTTGAAGGAATCATTGAAGAATCTCTAGAAGGGATTCCAGGAACTTCAGGAGAAATTTCTGTAAGAATTCCTAAAGGAATCCCTGATGGAGGTCCTGGAGAAATTACTGAAGGAATTCTTGATGTAACTCCTTGAGTGATATTCCTGTAAGATCCTGTAGGAATCCTAGACAGATCCCTGAAGGAACACCATGAGAAATTCCTGATTGGAGTTCTGGAGGAATTCCTGAAATCATTCCTGAAGGAATCTGTAAAGGAACTCCTGGACTAATTCCTAAAGAAACTCCTGTTGCAATTTGTTGAAGGAAGTTCTGAATAAATCTTTGGAGCAACTCCTAGATTAATCCTTAAGGACCTCCTACGGGAATTCCTGAAGGATCTTCTAGATGAATCACTGATGAATCTCCAGCGGCATCCCTGAATCCACCTGAAAGAATTTCTGATAAAACTCCAGATGTTATCCCTAAAGTAACGCCTGTCGGAAGTCCTGAGCGATCTTCTGAAAGAAAACTCATGATAAAACTCTTAGTGGCATCCCTGTAGCCTCCTGGATGAATCTCCGAAGGAACTCCTGGAGAGATCTCCAAAAAAGTTTCTGATGAAATCCTTGATTGAAAATTTAGAGGAATCTTCGAAGGAATTTCAGTAGGGATCGTTTAAGGAATTTTGTAAGAATCTCCAAAGAAACTCTTGGACTAATGTGGCGAGGGGCTTGAGGGTTATTTCAGGGGTGTTTAACCTTCTTCGTGCATTTGCTTGCGCGCACCTCGCTGACGTAGTGCACGTTTAGGGGTCATAATGACCCTAATGCACGAAGAGGGTTAAAGGTGCTCTAGTGAATTTAGGGGTTTCATAAGCGTTTAAGGAGGCTTCGCAGACTTCCATGACAAGCTTCAGGTGGACGTCAGGGGATACCAGAGGAATAACAACGTGCTTAAGGAAGTTTCGGAGGGGCTTTCGAGAACTTCATAGGCACTCAAACGTGCTTTATGAGCATTTCAGGATATTTCAGACGGATTTTAGGGAGTCTTACGAGACTTCACAGACTCGCAGGTGAGCTACAGGGAAGTTTAGGAAATGCTTCAAAGTGTATCAGCAGGTTTCAGAGCAGGCTTCATAGGCTCTCAGACGAGCTTTAAGAGGCTTCCTGGGTGTTTCAAAGGCGTTGAAGGTGGTTCAAAGCATATCGGTGGATTTAGGAGGTTTCATAGAGGTTTCAGGGGGCTTCGCAGATTCTCATGTAAGCTTTAAGAGGATTTGGATGGGTGTTTCACAGGCGTTGAAAGGCGTTCCAGGAAGTTTCGCATGGTATTTAGAGAATTTTACAGGCATTCAGACGTGCTTTATGAGCGTTTCAGGGGATTTCAGATGAAGTTTAGAGGGTTATATAGGTTCAGAGAGCGTAGACTCTCTGATGAGCTACCTGGGGTCTTAGGAGACTTTTACTTAGGAGGAGCTTTACTAATGTTCTCAGACGAATTCCAGGGAGCTTCATGGATGTTTGAGAGGAGTTTGGAGGTGTTTGTGGAATGGGTGGGGGGGGGGGGGTTGGAGTGGAGCTTCATAGGAGTTTTAGGGGGCTTCACGGACTTTCATGTAGTTTCAGGGTTTCAGTGGGTTTCCGAAGCGTTACAACGCGTTTCAAGAGGAGTTTAACATAATTGTATAGGCACTCAGACATACCTTATGAACGTTTCAGGAGATTTCAGCCGGATATCAAGGGATTTTACGAGACTTTACAGACTCTCAAGTGACCTGTAGTGTCTCAGCAAGTTTCAGAGTAGTTTGGAGGGGTTTCATGAGCTCTCAGAAGAGCTTCAGGGGGTTTTAACGGTGTTTAAAGGCGGTCCAGTGGATTAAGAGGTGTTAAGGGGCTTCGCAGATTTTTATGTGCTCGTCAGGAGGATTTCAGGGTGGTTTTAGAGGCGTAACCAGGCGTTTGAAGAAGTTTCGGAGGGGCTTTAGAGAATTTCATAGGCACGCAGACGTGCTTTATAAGGGCAGCCTATTTATTGCACCCATAAACAAATAGAAACGCTCCATAGAAAATCAAAAAGCGATCCTTAAAGATTGAACATATGTTCCATGGCGATGTGCACTGTTACCCATAAAAAATTTAAAATGCTCCATACTTTATAGAAAATGTAACGGTAAACATAAAATTTTCTCATTAAAAGTGCAATTTTGTACCAATAAATAATATTGAAATCAGGCCGAACATGTCTAAAGGTCCTATCTGCAGAAGAGAGGCTCTCTTTGGTTTCCCTCTCTTTTGTTAATATCTCAGCTGTTTATTTGTATTATGTTTGTCTCCTTGCATTGAACGATGGTCAAAACAATCGTCTTTTAATTTGTGCTGCAAAAATAGTGGAAAAGTGTACCATTACATTGCAATAATTGAAAGAGAAAGTGAACAAAGAGAGCCCCTCAAATGCAGATAGGACCTATTGAAATGTTTGGCCTGAAATGCTCCATAATAAAATGCAAATGCTCAATAAAAAATAAATTTGTACCTATAGTGAATTGAATATTGCTCCATAGAAAAATTAAATTGCACCATAAAAAATTGAAATTGCACCGTAGAAAATAGATAAAGGCTCCATAAGTATTATCAAATCGCACCATATAAAATATGAATTGCTCCATGAAAAATTGAAAATTCTGTATAGATAGCATATTGTTATAATTTAAATTCGACAGTGCTGAATTGCTTTACACAGCACCACTTCAGCGGTGCAGATGTTTAAAGTTATGGGGAATTCTCAATTTCTTATGGAGCAAATCATATTTTATGTGGTGCAATTTGATAATACTTATAGAGCATTTATCTATTTTCTGTGGTGCAATTTCATTTTTTTATGATGCAATTTATTTTTTATATGGAGCAATTTTCAATTTTCTATGGGTACAATTAGACTTTTTTTTATGGAGCATTTGTATTTTATTATGGAGCATTTCAGCTTTGTTTATTGGTAGAAAATTGCACTTTTAATGAGAAAATTTTATATTTCACCGATACATTTTTTATAAAGTACGGAGCATTTGAAATTATTCATTGGTAACATTGCACTTTTTCATGGAACATATGTTCATTCTTTAGGGAGCACTTTTTGATTTTCTATGGAGCATTATCAATTTGTTATGGTCACAATAACCTTTTGCCCTTTATGAGCGTTTCAGGAGATTTCAGACGGATTGCAAGCGGTTTCACGGAACTTCTGAGCTACAGGGGGCTTTGAGAGACGTTTCAACATGTTCAGTAAGTTTCAGATGAGTTTTAGGGGGCCTCATAGGCTCTCAAATGAACTTCAAGTGTGGATTCAGGGAGTTTTCAAGCCGTTTCAGGGTATTTCAGGCCGTTCAGGGAGTCTCAGCACTCACAGGGCTTGACTCAGGACCCAGGGCTTCACAGACTTTTAGGTGAGCTTCAGGAGGGTTTCAGAAAAAAATAAGGGCTCTCATGGGTGGTTTCAGAAAAGCTTCAATGCGTTAAAAGGCGTTTCAGGGTCTTGCATCCCATTTCAAAGGATTTCAGGGAGTCTTAGGGTTGTTTCTTGAGGACCTTACTAAACCTCACTGAAGTAGTATTAGTTAGTTAGTACTAGGAACAGGCAGTGTGGTTTCAAAGCTTCTTTTTCAATACGATCATTGCAGACCGATGAATTTTCTTATTGCTTTTTCGCAGGGCCTGACACCAACCCAAACACCCAGGGGCTTACCTTTAAGAAAGGTACGGGTTGTGCATGAGATCAGCTTTCCCTGGAAGCTTACCAGACTGATAACAGCAACGATGGAAGGTGTGCAAAAAATCCCAAAAAAGTGAGTTCCAAGGGGCTTCAGAAACGCTTCAGGGGTTTGTTTCAGGGGATTTCAGGAGCCTTTCAAGAAGGCATTCTGTCAGATTTTGTTGGCATTCTTATGGGATTACGGGGCATTTCAATAGTATTATGGGAGTTTCAGAGACGTTTCATAGAGCTTTAAGGACAATTCAGCGGGTCTCAGGAGCCTTTATAGGGCGTTACAAAGGGTTTCAGGGGCATTTCAAGGCATTTCAGAGTTAATTTTAGAGCGTTTCAGGTGGTTCCATGAGCCCATCAAAAGCGTCCAAAGGGGTTTCAGTGGCATTTCAAATTTATGATGATGATTTCAAGAGCGTTTAAATGAAATTGCTGCTGTTTCAGGGGTGTTTAGAGGCATTTCAGGTCAGGATCGTATCAGGGGGTTCCAAGAACACCCTTAAATCATAGGGCATTTCAGGGGCGTATCAAAAGGTGTTACGATGGAATCAATGAAAATCCTCTGAAACTTCCTGAAATGCCTCTAAAAGCCCCCTAACCTTTCGGACCCCATGTAACGCACCCGAGCCCTCGAAAACTCCTCCGTAACGCCTTTGAATCTCACAGAAAAAGCTCTGAAACTTCCTAAAATGCCTCCAAAACCCCCCTAAGACCCCCTCTGATCCCATGAAACGCACATGAGACACGTCAAAACAAAAAATGCTACGTCATTTATGGACGGCCTTTATGCACGATATTGGTTCTGTGTGAGTAGCTTTCCCTCTTTTTATGCAGGGTATAAATTAAAAGTGCGTAAAAATGCATAAAAAGAGGTTTTAGTGTATATACACAGAGGGCAGTGATGGTCTGTGAAGGTCTTCTAGGTTCAACAAAGGTCTGCGAAAGTCTATACGGAAGCTAGAGGATTCGAATGGCAGTCCAGCAGGGTTCCGTAGGTCCATGCAACAAACAGGGACTCCATGCTGGGCCCAGTACTTTAAAATGTTTTATAACCAGGCTATATTGAACCAAGTGCCATTTTGGGACCGCCATTTCCCACTGTACAATGTTTCGATTCCAGTCTCAACAACCATGCAAAACACCGGACAAAATAACTCTCGAAACACCAAATCCCTAAAACGAGAACAACACTCTCGAGGGGACGACGACGCATAAAACAACATTGCATGCTATTTCCCACGCGTCGTTCCATTTTTACCGGGCAGCCATTGAAGGCGATGACGATGTCGTCGCCGGTTGGGGTGGGGGTGACGACGGCGTTGTCGCCGATTTTCCTGCCGCAGCATCGCCGTCGTCGTCGCCGCCGCCGTTTTTGCTGCTGTGGCAATGATTGTCACTGACGACGACGTCGACGCCATTGCTGCCGCCGCCACTAGCCACAGCAACGCTTCGTTCCACGTGATTCACTTCGGTCGGATCTTCTGCCGACATTTTCACCCACACTACACTGCACTACACTGTCTTCGTGGTATTACCACAGAACTGTTGAGTACAACAACAGCAGCGTCACGTAAGGTCGGCCTCCCGCTGCCGTTGTCGCCGCAGTCGTTTGCTAATAATCACTTGCCGTCGTCGTCGTCGTCGTCGGGACCTCCGGCGACGGTACAACCTGACGACGACACACTACACTTAGGAGGACTAGAGACAGACACTACTGCACCACTGACTAGCACGGGGCAACTATTTCTGTGTTGGGATATTAACAGCTTCGCTTCTTATCCGTACGTTTCGCGCTTATTGCCCGTCGTCGAAGGTATCAGCCACATCTCCTGCTGAGAGCCGGTGCCCCGCAGAAGGCGCCGGAAATTGGGTTCGTAACGGGGAAGTTGTGCTAAGTGGTTGCATTGAGCACTGGTAGCTGTACTACACATTTCATTCACGTTGCGATCTGTTGGTGGATGCTGGATTTGAAAATTGCTTCGTTACAATTAAGGTGGGAAATGCAAGCACTTTTGCTGCTAAATGGGGTTCGTCATAAGGAGCGATTCATTGATCGGATTAGTGTGTTAGGCTTTTAAGAGCAGAGGTTTTTTAGTTGCAATAAAACTTAAGAATGGTGTCAGAATCAGCTGATAGCAAATATATTATCTAAATATAGTATATTTTCAAAATTGGCCAATGAGCGTAAAAAGCTCTCAGGTAATAATTGTGAATTTGTTCAAGGATTAATGACCAGCGAAACAACTTTTTTTTCAGTGAGGATTTAACACTGAAAACCTCTGTTCTTGCAAGCTATTCTACTATCGCATGATGACTTTAATTAAACACAAACTGAGCTCCCGCGCATTAAATATTGATCCAGTTTTTTTTCGCTTCACTTGTTTGATCAACACACGTGCGTAAAAGCACCACCCACGCCACACAATACGGTCATTTTATGCACGCACGCACGCATGCACGAAAGCACGAAACGTTTTTATTCACGACAGCAGCAGGACACCGCACTCTCCCGCTGAACAAACACACGCACTTGTTGTCGATGCGATGTCCTACGCGCGTCATGCGATACTGGGCGGTGATCCCGACTCGACCCAACGCACGACGACCGGGAAGATAATCAAGTTATGTAAGTTCTCCGTCCTAACGACAACGCACCGCACCGGCTCGGGCGGTGGGAGGGCTTCCACACACAATGCGCGTCAGTCACTACACCGGTAACTGACGACGGCTACGACGACGGAAGTGGTAGCAGCTGATGTAGTTCATCTTTGCGGTGGCGGTGGTGACTGGTGAAACCTGCAATGTAGAACGAAAACAGAGAGAGAAAATGGAGAAAATATTATTTCTGCTAATTTACTACGGCAGGAGGGCAGCTATGGATAAGCTGAAGTGGAAATCGTAAATGGGACCATGTTGTTCTTTTTGGAGGGTGGTTGAAAAAATATGGGCACTGTTGTGATTTAATTATACTGAGCCTTCATGACAGGGCTACTGATTCGTCGTTACATCATTCATATTATTTTCTGCTATAACTAGGCGGCGTAGGCGGTGGAGTCTCAGATAAAAATATTTGAAAATGCCTTCATTCAGATTGGAAGTAAAGCTCGTAGGTCCCGTCCCTTCTTTTCCTTCTAAACCATAGGAGGGAAATCTGCTCAACAGACACCCGAACAGGAAGGTCAGGGTAGTGTGAGGTTAAGGCCGTATTCTACAACAAAAATAAAAGCCAGGACTACTCTCTGCTCGACCCACTAAACAACATTCCTATGGTCGCCAAGCCCTTCGTCTCTCCGGAACCACCAAGAAGGCATTGTTTCAGAGATGGACTAGTGCACAACGCACCCTCGAGGTTAGCTGCGTAGCCTGCATCAACGAACATCGATGTCTCGCTTTGGAGAGTTCATCACGGTAGCATGCTGGCGCTTAGCCAGTTTTCCAAGTGGTCCTCACCACTTCCTTTGTCCTCGGAAGGCGGGCAGGGTCAACCCCACGCCCGTGCCTAACTGTTTTGCAGACATCAAGAACTGATGCCTACGTGCAACCAGATCTGACCTGCTGAAGGCAAGGGTATCACTACCCTTCAGGCCCTATAAGCTGCCCCAGAAGGTTGCTGACAGTAGGGTCTCCACTTGCCCCGGCCCTTATCAGGGCCCCTTGCCCAACCGCGGGCTCGGATCTAACCCAGTGGACCGACGTCACGACAGCAACGCTACCAGGACCCCCTCTCCGCGGCCACTTAATCGCTGTAAGGGTCGATTTCGACCGCAGGACACCGGTATGACCTACGAAGCCGACTTCGAACCCCTGGACCACCTCTTGTACCGTATCCGAACTAGCCATTCTCCGAGTCCACGCGTCACCTCCTCTGTAGCTCCCAGACGATGTGGGTGATAGCCGTTGAAACGGCATTACAGCCAAACTCATCCCTACACATCCTCTGGACAAGATTGTCCGAAGTTGTGTCCTCCCCGCATGTGGCAAACATGCGGTCACGTATTGTGCGAAAACGCGGGCAGACGAACAAAACGTTTCCGCCGTTTATTCCAAACCAGCACAAACCAGACATTCGGGAGGACCCGCATGACCGAAACGGTGTAGATACTTTCGGAAGTAACAATGGCCTGAGAGAACCTGTGTCGGATGTAACGTTACTTCCCAATGCGCCTATTGATATAACTATCCACCCTCGGAATCAATCTTTCTTTGGTGGAACTGTCCTACGCTCACTGCCCTTTGACCATAGACGCTATCCTGGCAGACCTGCGTATGCCGCGCATTTCGAAGCACTCCATGTCCCCCCTGATAACGATGTCGATAGGCACCATACCAGTGATGACGCAGAGCGCGTCGTATGACACGGTATGGTACGCGCTCGCAGCCCTCAGGCACATAAGCCTGTAAGTACTTTCCCCAGCTTTCGTCGGTAGCATTCAGTACTTAGCGCAGTGCCGCACGCTGGACCGCCATACCTTAGTATGGACGTAGTGACATTAGCCAGAAGCTTGCTGCTTACTGGCGTACACCGCAGAGCTATTGGACATCATCCGGGACAGTGCCGCAATAGCTGTGGAGGCTCTTTTACAGGCATAAATAATCGACGTGGCTACCGAAGGTAAGCTTATCGTCAATCATCATGCCCAAGTGTTTGACGGAGCGCTTTGACAGAATAGTGCACTCACCTGCACTGATCTCCGCTTGCTGCTCTGACTTCCGGTTGTTAACAACCGTCACCTCGGTCTTGTGGTGAGCCAGCTCCAGTTTCCTGGACCTCGCATCCTGGCAGCCACGCCTCCACAACCTGTCGGTAGTCAACTTCACCTCCTGGATCGTTTCACCGTAGACTTCGAGCGTGATGTCGTCAGCATAGCCGACAACCTCCACTCCCACTGGGTACTCTAACCTCAACACCCCGTCGTACATGACATTCCATAACACCGGACCCAGGATGGAACCTTGCGGGACTCCTGAGGTTATGTGAAAGCACTTCCGACCCACCTCAGTGTCGTAGACTAGTACGCGATTCTGAAAGTAGCTTTCGAGAATCTTGTACAAGTACTCCGGTATCCCCAGACGCAAGAGCGCATCGGCAATAGCTGGCCAACTGGCGCTATTAAACGCGTTCCTTTCATCCAGAGTCACTACTGCACAGTAGCGAATCCTCCTTTTCTTACGCTTGAATGCTTTCCCGACGGTTTTTGTAACCAATAAGATAGTATCTACGATCGACCTCCCCTTCCAGAAGCCGTACTGGCTACTCGAGAGACCATTCACACCCTCGATGTGCCTCAACATTCTATTGAGGATGATTTTTTCAAGCACCTTCCCCGCCGTGACGATCAAGCATATTGGTCTATCTGCTGAAGGGGTCTCCGGGTAGTTTCCCCGCCTTTGGCAATAGAACCAGCCTCTGCCGCTTCCAAACCTCTGGGAAAACTCGCTCGTCCTGGCATTCCTACATAGCAGAACTGAACATCTCGGGAGCCTTTGCGATAGCTACTTTCAAGCCCAAGTTCAGAACTCCGTCCGGACCTGGGGCCTTACTTACGCTAAGAGACTTTGGTATCCCCGGAAGTTTCACATCTGTGACCCTATCCTCATCGTTAGCCCCAGTCATCGGCTGTCCTACGAAAGGAGGCCAAGGACTAGGATCATGATGCGGAAAAAGTCCTCCAATGATCCCCTCCAACATTTCTGGAGATTGCTCTGTAGTAGCCATCACACCTCTCGTTTTGGCCATAACGATCCTGTAGGCATCACTCCACGGGTTCGAATTGGCACTCTGACATAGACCCTCAAAGCAGGCGTTTTTGCTTGCTCTTATCTCGGTCTTAAGCGCGGCTTTTGCAGCGGCGAACATCACCCGCCGTTCGTTTCGCTCTTCCTCAGATTGCGCTCGCTGCATCCGCCGCCTAGCCCGTAGGCAGGCGCAGCGCAGGTCCGCAATCACGTCGGTCCACCAGTAAGTCGGTGGCCTCCCATTTCTAGGGTGGACTCACCTAGGCATGGTCGCATCACACGCACGTGAGAGCACCGCTACCAGCTCGTCGCCGTCTAAACCGAATAAGTTTCGCTCACGGCGGAGCGCCTCCCTAAATACCTCTTCGTCGAAGTATGATGTCTTCCACTTACGAGGGCTTGGCCTTGGCCTAGCCGCCTCTTCTTCTATCTGTTGTCTGCTGTTGTTGTAGTCGATACTGTAGCGAACCGCCAGGTGGTCGCTGTGAGTGTAGCCATCATCTACTCTCCAGTTCGAACTACTTGTTAGGCCAGGACTATAAAAGGTCACGTCAATAATTGACTCCGCTCCGTTTCGACTAAAGGTACTCTTGGTACCGACGTTAGCCAAGTCGACATCTAAGATGGCCAGTGTTTCTAGCAGGATCTGACCCCGCTGGTTCGTGAAACGGCTTCCCCGGCTTGAAGTCACCCGCTATTACCACCGGCCTTCGCCCTGTTAGCACGGTCGTTAAGCGGTCCAGCATTTGCGTGAACTGCTCGATCGGCCACCGCGGAGGTGCATAACAGCTACAGAAGAAGACCCCGTTTACTTTGGCGACCACAAAGCCCTCATAGGTAGAACACACCAAATCCTGAACGGGGTATTTACCCGTCGTTCACATCGTCGCTATTTTTCTGGACCCATCCGCGACCCAATTTCCGTTACCTGCAGGTACTCGGTATGGCTCCGCTATGATGGCGATATCCTTCTCCCACTCAGAAACCGCCTGACAAAGCAATTGCTGAGCTGCGTTACAGTGGTTCAGGTTTAGCTTCATTACCTGCACTGTGATTTGTTCACTGTGACTTTCTTGAAGGTCGGGCACCCTTTGACCACCCGTTAGTTGCCGGTTATTCACGGATTTCCCGGTACAAATCAAACAAATGGGTAGACTCGTGCAGCCTTATGCCTTATGGCCTTCGGCGTCGCATCTCCTACACAGTTTGCTTCTGTCAGGGTATTTGCAGTCTAATGACTTGTGTCCTGGTTCCAGACACCTACACAGATAAAAATAATGAGATTTACACGTCATGTAAACTTCATTTTAGTCATGTAAACTTACTGTTATGATGGTTTACATGATATACCATGTAAATTTGCGTCATATGTCATGTAAACACTCAGAGTCATGCTGAATTACATGACATATAATGTAAGTTTACATGATATTTTATGACATTTACATGATATGTCATGTAAACTTCTGTGATATCCCACGCTCCAATCATGTGCATCATACGTCACACAATTTTACATTCTTTTTTCGATCTGTGTAGAACCAACCTTTGATGGCTCGTGGAAGGTCAGATGAAATACGCACCAGCCTACCTTGATTCTCCCTACTTTTTCGGACTTTTTACGTCTGCCACAGGTAGCTGAACCAAAGTCCGCTGACCCTAAGGCCCATCACGACCTGCGAGTTTTTCTTCTTCCTCTTCCGCTCTACTTTCGTTCATGGGGGACCTACCCCTTGGCCCTTGGTTCACCCTAGTCTGTGGATGATGTGGGCCTAATAACGGTCGCATCCCCCTGTTTCCTTCCGTCCGGGACGGGCCAGCCTTTTCAGGCTCCCAGTTTTTCGGGCCGCCTGACCGGGGTCCGACTTGCCGGCATTACTACCGACCTTCGGGGTTAGTATATTTCTAGCCTTGCGGGCACCCCCAGACGGCTCCTCACTTGACTCAGCAACCTCGATCGCGGACAGCCCTTCTTGATTACTCGAGACTATTGCCGAGCTATTCGACATTATCTTTTACAATGCCATTATCGCCATGCTTGCCCTTTTGCAGGTATATTCCACGTAGCTTCCGAATTTCAGCTTATCGTCGATCATGACCCCCAGTTGCTTCAGTAAGCGCTTAGGGTTGATCGTGCAGCTGTCTGTGGTGACCATTGCCTTCTGTTCAGACTTGCGGTTGTTAACGTTGCGGTTGGCGGTTGCGGTGCGTGAGTGACAGCTGTCTCGACCTCATTCAATCCACCACTATGCCAATTGCGTGCGTTGCTGTCAGTTACACTTCCTCTATCGACTCGCCGTATACTACGGGGGCAATATCATTGGGAAAGCCGATCAGCTTAACGCCCGGTGGCAGTTTGAGCCACAATACGCCATCATACGCCGCGTTCCATAATACCGGGCCCAGGATGGAAACCTAAGGTACCCCCACGATGATGTTGTGGTTGCTCTCGCCTTTCCTTACTTACCTTATCGATCAGGTCAAGGCCGGGGTGGCCTCTGCTGTACATTAGTAGCCGCCTCCATTCCACTCGGTCCATGGCTGTTTGTCTCCAGTTCCGCACTCTGCGTAGAGTCCGCAGATCGTCCTCCACTTGGTCGACCCACCTAGCTCGCTGCGCTCCACGTCTTCTTGTACCGGTCGGATGACTCTCGAGAACCATTTTAGTCGGGTTGCTATCCGACATCCTGATGACGTGACCCGCCCACCGTAGCCTCCCGATTTTCGCGGTATGGACGATGGTTGGTTCTCTCAGCAGCTGATGCAGCTCGTGGTTCATTCGCCTTCTCCAAGTCCCGTCTTCCATCTGCACTCCGCCGTAGATGGTACGCAACACCTTCCGTTCGAAAACTCCAAGGGCGCGTTGGTCCTCTGCACGTAGGATCCATGTTTCGTGTCCATAGAGGACGACCGGTCTAATCAGCGTTTTGTAGATGGTTAACTTCGTGTTACGGCGAACTTTATTCGATCGTAGAGTTCTGCGGAGTCCAAAGTAAGAACGATTCCCTGCCACAATGCGCCTCTGAATTTCTCTGCTGGTGTCGTTGTCGTCGGTCACCAGTGAGCCCAAGTACACTTAATTCTTTTTTTACACGACTTTTTTTACGCGATTTTTTTTGCACGACTTTTTTTACGCGATTTTCTCGAAGTTACGCGACTTTTTTTACGCGATTTTGGTCATTTGCGGAGAACAAATCGCGTAAAAAAATTCCTTTGGATTTTTTTGCGCGATTTCTCGAAGTTACGCGAACTTTTTTTACACGATCTTTTTTTTGCGCGAACGCATCAATCGCGTAAAAACAGAATTTAGTTGACACGAATTCTTCAACCGCCTCGATTTCATCACCGTCGATATGAATTCGGGGTGGCGGGCGCGGTGATTCCTCCCTGGAGCCCTTTGCCATCATGTACTTTGTCTTCGACACATTAATGCCTAATCCGATTCGCCTGGCTTCACTCTTTAGTCGGATGTACGTTTCCACCATCGTCTCAAATTTACGAGCAACTATATCAATATCATCAACGAAATCAAGCAGCTGAACGGACTTAGTAAAAATCGATCCACTCGTGTTTATCCCCGCTCTCCTAATTACACCCTCTAACGCAATGTTGAACAGCAAGCACGAAAGACCATCACCTTGCCGTAACCCTCTGCGAGATTCGAAGGGACTCGAGAGTGTCCCTGATACTTGAGCTACGCACCTCACTCGATCCGTCGTCGCCTTGATCAATCGTATCAGTTTATCCGGTAATCCGTACTCGTGCATAATCTGCCATAGCTGTTCTCGATCGATTGTATCATACGCCGATTTGGAATCGATGAACAAGTGATGTGTGAGCACGTTGTATTCGCGGCATTTCTGCAACACCTGGCGGATGGCGAACATCTGGTCCGTTGTAGCGCGTTCACCCATAAATCCAGCCTGATATTGCCCCACGATCTCTCTTGCAATCGGTGATAGACAGTGTAGTGCTATCACTAGTGCTTCTCTACCGTATTTGAGAAGCTCGCTTGGTAGTTGATCTGCTCCCCTTTCCTGGTGTCATAGGTTATCACCCTTTTCTGGAAGTAGCTCTTTGAATTTTCAAGAGCTCAAATCTGAAGAACCGAATGTCAGTTCGCGCTGAAAAGTTTATCGATTGGTTACCACCAGCGGGTCATATCTTCACCTTAAGCGACACGCTATTGCGATGAGCTCATCGTTTGTTACCGGGGCGACCCCGCTTGTCCATAGGGGACTGGGCCCATCTCTTGTGTGGTGGAACGTTTCCACGACTTTCTGCAGCATCTGAGGGGGGGGGGGGAGTTGGAGTGTTGGGTCCGTTAATGGTAAATGGTGTGATTGCTTCTAAACGTTCACTGCACTTTCGTGGAAAGAAGTACGCATAACACAGCACAGTTTAAACATCATTATACGAGTAAATTGGGGCTGCAAAACGGTGAGTCGATAAGGAGAGCATCCAATATAGCTCTGGTCCTCACAAGTTCCTACCTCATGCTTCCACGGGTCAAGCGATGACAAAGACCGCCAGCTAAGAGTTGTGTGCTTAGCTGGTAGTGCAGCCTGGGCACTGTTGTCCTTCTGACTTCAGCTAGATTGAGGAGGTACGATCCGAGTGTCTGTTCACCAAGAAGGTGCGGCTCAAACAGCGTCTGTTCTGGCATCCAGCGGCTGAGTAAGAAACGCTGCACCACGCCCAGCTAGATCCAAGGTGGTAGCCCCATCAGCGTGGTCGTCCCAGTGTTGGTTGGGACGTTAAACAGAACTGGCACGATGGCCCTCCGGCGAGACAGGAGTGTTGGCGTAGGCCCAATAAGCCACCCGTAAAAATCCCCATTGCGAATAACATAGGAGAAAATACGACTCGATACAATCGGCAAAGATCCACGCGACGAAATAAGGACTACGGTTGGAAACTTGGAACATGGAATTGCAAGTCACTAGGTTTCGCAGGATGTGACAGGATAATCTACGACGAACTACATCCCCGCAACTTCGACATCGTGGCGTTGCAGGAACTTTGTTGGACTGGACAGAAAGTGTGGAAAAGCGGGCATCGAGCGGCTACCTTCTACCAAAGCTGTGGCACCACCAATGAACTGGGAACAGGATTTATAGTGTTGGGCAAGATGCGACAACGTGTGATCGGGTGGCAGCCGATCAACGCAAGGATGTGCATGTTAAGAGTTAAGGGCCGTTTCTTCAACTACAGCATCATCAACGTCCACTGCCCACACGAAGGGAGACCTGATGACGAGAAAGAAGCGTTCTACGCGCAGTTAGAGCAAACATACGATGGTTGCTCGCCGCGTGACGTGAAAATCGTTGTCGGCGACATGAACGCGCAGGTAGGAAGGGAGGAAATGTACAGACCGGTAATCGGGCGAAACAGCCTGCACGCCGTATCGAATGATAACGGCCAGCGATGCGTAAACTTTGCAGCCTCCCGTGTGGTATGGTAGTCCGAAGCACCTTCTTCCCCCGCAAAGATATCCACAAAGCCACCTGGAGATCACCCGACCATCAAACAGAAAACCAAATCGACCACGTTCTAATCGACGGTAAATTCTTCTCGGATATAACCAATGTCCGCACATACCGCAGTGCGAATATAGATTCGGATCACTACTTAGTAGCTGTATGCATGCGCTCAAAACTTTCGACAGTTATCACCACGCGTCGAAGTCGAACGCCGCGGCTCAACATCGAGCAACTTCGTAACGTAGAAGTGGCTCAAGACTACGCGCAGCAGTTAGCAGTGGCCCTACCAACGGAAGAGCAGCTTGGCGCAGCTACACTTGAAGATGGCTGGAGGGACATCCGATCCGCCATAGGTAGTACTTCGGCTACAGCACTAGGCTTCGCGACTCCGAATCACAGAAACGACTGGTACGACGGCGAATGAGAACAGTTGAAAAACGAGAAGAATGCAGCATGGGTGAGGATGCTGCAGCTCCGTACGAGAGCGAATGAGGCACGTTACAGACATCAACTCCTAGTATAATTTACAATAACTCAAATAAATAATTTTAAAACTTACATGCGTTTCAAACCAATATAGATTGTATGAATATTTTGTCAAATGTCACCTATTTTTGTTTTTATTTTCAATACAAAATATTACTATGTTTTACCAGTTTTTTTTATTGTATTCAGCGGCGGCAATCTGAAACCTATAACCATTCCAATTGCAAGTAAACCCGATGCTCAAATTAAGTCTCCTTACAAACCCGAATATTTGCAGAATGCTTGACAGAATGTAACTGCTGAATAGAAATCAAATCCGAACCCTTTATAAATCAAAACCGATATACTTTTAACAATCTGGAATATTTCGGTCATATCAACAACAATATATAAGTTAGTTTCCAACTTCCGTTTCAATCTTATAAAATTTTATTCTAAGCCAAATCCAATTCAAATCCATCCAAAAGAAATCTAAATTAAATTCAAATCCAAACTAAATTCCATCCAAATCGAATTTAACTCCAACTCAAACCAAATTCAGCCAAAAAAACTAAATCCATTCCAAATTCAAGCTAAATCCAATGCCAATCCCATCCAAATCCAATTCAGATCCCATCCAAATTCAGTCCAAATCCTAATCCAATCCAATCAAAATGCTATTCAAATCCAATCGTAATCCTATTCAAATTTATTCCAAAACAAATCTGGATTCAATCCAAATTCCATTCAAAATTCAATTAAAATATATTCTAAATTCAATCCAAATTGAAGCCAACTCCAATCAAAATCTAATCCAGATCCAAATCCAATCCAAACCAAATCTAGATTTAATCTAAATCCATTCCAATTCATTCCAAATCGAATTCAATCAATTTCAATTCAAATCAAATCATAATCCATTCCAAATGAAATCCAAATCCAGTCTTGATTCATTCCAAATCTAATTCAGATCCAATCCAAACCTAATCCAAATCCAATTCAGATTTAATCAAAATCCACACCAAATTCAATCCAAACGTTATCTAAATTACACCTAAGTACATACTAAATTCCATCCAAATCGAATGTAACTGTAATTCAAACCAAATCTAGTTCAAACCAATCAAAATTCATTCCAAATTCAAGCCAATTTCAAGCCAAATCCAATGCCAATCCCATCCAAATCCAATCCAAATCCAAATCTAAATCCAATCCAAATCCAATCCAAATCCAATCCAAATCCAATCCAAATCCAATCCAAATCCAATCCAAATCCAATCCAAATCCAATCCAAATCCAATCCAAATCCAATCCAAATCCAATCCAAATCCAAATCCAATCCAAATCCAATCCAAATCCAATCCAAATCCAATCCAAATCCAATCCAAATCCAATCCAAATCCAATCCAAATCCAATCCAAATCCAATCCAAATCCAATCCAAATCCAATCCAAATCCAATCCAAATCCAATCCAAATCCAATCCAAATCCAATCCAAATCCAATCCAAATCCAATCCAAATCCAATCCAAATCTAATCCAATTCCAATCCAAATCCAATCCAAATCCAATCCAAATCCAATCCAAATCCAATCCAAATCCAATCCAAATCCAAATCCAATCCAAATCCAATCCAATCCAAATCCAATCCAAATCTAAACCAAATCCAATCCAAATCCAATCCAAATCCAATCCAAATCCAATCCAAATCCAATCCAAATCCAATCCAAATCCAATTAAAATCCAATCCAAATCCAGTCAAAATCCATTCCAAATCCAATCCAAATCCAATCCAAATCCAATCCAAATCCAATCCAAATCTAATCCAAATCCAATCTAAATCCAATCCAAATCCAATCCAAATCCAATCCAATCCAAATCCAATCCAAATCCAAATCCAATCCAAATCCAATCCAATCCAAATCCAATCCAAATCTAAACCAAATCCAATCCAAATCCAATCCAAATCCAATCCAAATCCAATCCAAATCCAATCCAAATCCAATCCAAATCCAATTAAAATCCAATTAAAATCCAATCCAAATCCAGTCAAAATCCATTCCAAATCCAATCCAAATCCAATCCAAATCCAATCCAAATCCAATCCAAATCCAAATCCAATCCAAATCCAATCCAATCCAAATCCAATCCAAATCTAAACCAAATCCAATCCAAATCCAATCCAAATCCAATTCAAATCCAATTCAAATCTAATCCAAATCCAATCCAAATCCAAATCCAAATTCAATCCAAATTCAATCCAAATCCATTCCAAATCCAATCCAAATCCAATCCAAATCCAATCCAAATCCAAATCCAATCCAAATCCAAATCCAATCCAAATCCCATCCAAATCCAATCCAAATCCAATCCAAATCCAATCCAAATCCAATCCAAATCCAACCCAAATCCAATCCAAATCCATTCCAAATCCAATCCAAATCCAATCCAAATCCAATCCAAATCCAATTCAAATCCAAATCCAATCCAAATCCAATCCAAATCCAATCCAAATCCAATCCAAATCCAATCCAAATCCAATCCAAATCCAATCCAAATCCAATCCAAATCCAATCCAAATCCAATCCAAATCCAATCCAAATCCAATCCAAATCCAATCCAAATCCAATCCAAATCCAATTCAAATCCAATTCAAATCCAATCCAAATCCAATCCAAATCCAATCAAAATCCAAATCCAAATCCAAATCCAATCCAAATCCAATCTAAATTCAGACCAAATTCTGACCAAATTCAATCCAAATCCAAATGCAATTCAAATCCAATCCTATTCAAAACCAGTCCGAATCTAATCCAATTTCAAATTCAATCCAATTTTAACCAAATCTAGATTCAATTCATACCGAATTAAATCCAAATCCTTTCCAAATCAAATCTTAACCCAATCCAAACTTAAATATAATTTAAATGCAATTCAAGTATCTACCAAATCTCTACCAAAATTAATTCAAATCAAAACAACTCCAGCTGAAACCAAATCCAGTCCAATTCTAATCAAAATCCATTCTAAATCCATGCCAAATCCAATCCAAATACTATCCAAATCCAATCTGGATTCAATCCAAATCCAATTAAATCCAATCCAATCCAATCCAAATCCATCTCATCAATTCAAATCTCATCCAAATCCAATCCAAATTTATTCCAAATCTTATTCAGATCCCATCTAGATTCAATTAAAGTCTAATTCAAATCGAATCCGATCCAAATCTACTCTTTGGTCAATCCAAATTCATTCCAACAATCTAGATTCAATCGAAATCCTATCTGAATCGAACTACAATCCAAATCTAATCCAAAAACAATCTCAGTTTAATCCAAACCCAATCCAAATAAATTCTTTATCCATCCCAAGTCCAATCCAAACCCAATGTAGATTAAATCCAACTTCCATCCCAATTCAATCCAAATCTAGTTTGAATCTTATTCAAACCAGGATTCAAACCCATTCCGAATCCAATCTAAATACAGCCTGGATTCGCTGGTTGGGTCACGACTGCGCCCCGATTAGCGAACCGTGTTCGTTCGTTGGGTCAACTGACAACTGATCAAAATGCTCTAGACACACGCAAGTGATGAGAAATACGTCACAAAACACTCACATACTTGCACAAACGTTCTGTATATAAGAGCTGCCATGCGGCGGCGGTCAGACGTCAAACTCGTTTTGACATCGATTTTGACATTGACAGTGCTTTTTAGTTGGGTTTTGCCCCAACCAGTGAACATTCAACCATCGAGACAGTCCATCTAACGAGCCACCAACGAACGAATCGGCACTGTATAATCTAGTTTTATTCCAAATCTTTTCTATATCTTATCGAAATCTCATCAGATTCAATCCAATGAAAACCTGATCTAGATTCAATTCAACTTCAAACCAAATCAACTGCAAAATCAATCCAATCCAAATTTAATCTTGATCTAATCTACGTACAATCCAAATCAATTCCAAGAATAATCTAAATTGAATCGAAATCCTATTCAAAACCAATAGTAATTCAATCCAAATTCATTCCAATCCATATGCATTCAAAATCTAATCCAAAACCCATATAAATCCATTCTTACTCCAATCGAAATCTAAGTAAAATATAATCCAAATCTAGTCTAGGTTCAATCCAGATCCATTCCAAATGAAATCTAGATTCAATTGATCGCCTATCCAAATTCAATTCAAATCTATTCCAAGTCCAACCCAAACCAGGATCAAAACACATTTCAACTCCAGTCACAATCTACTGAAAAAAAAAATCAATACAATCCAAATCTAATCCAGGTTAAATCCAAATCAGTTCAAAGTATAATCTAGATCGAATGGAAATCCTATTCGAATCCAATCGAAATCCATTCCGAATCAATTCCAAATCCCATCCAAATTCAATCCAAATCCAATCTCGATTCAATCAAAATCAATTCAAATCCATTCCCAATCCAATTGGGATTCAAATCCTCTTTAACTCCGATCCAAATCAAGTTTAGAATCAATCAAAATTCATTTAAAATTCCATCAAAATCCAATCCAAAATGAATCCAAATAGTATCCGAATTTATGCTTGTTATGCACTTTACTGTGTATAACTGTAATTCATTTTCTTTAACTGCCAACGTAGTTTTCTATTCAGAGCTATGTAATGGTTTACTGATTCCGTAAATTCCGTTCGAAAGTTTTATTTACAATTAACAATTGTCCACATTTGTCCCACACAATAATGGATGTGATCAGCGTCCAAATATTTGTGTGTTAGTTTGCATCAGCAAAATTACCAAATTTATTGCCATTTCCATATTTATTTTATTCCATAGCTTTCTTCGCACCTGTTTAATGAATCTTTGTATTTGATGCGTCCATTGGTATTATGAAAAAAAATACTACAAACCTTCAGATTTCACTGTTTCTGTTTTTTTATGGCTAGGTACCCACACGTCCTGCCTTGTTTTATTTTTATAGCGACAGATACCCACTCGTTCTGCGCCTTCAGGCGAAGTACCCACTCGTCTTGCCTTTCTGTTTGATTTAATTTTTCATAACTGCAGATACCCACTCGTTCTGCATTTTTATGGCTAGGTACCCACACGTCCTGCCTTGTTTTTATTTATATGTATATTTTGAGCGACAGATACCCACTCGTTCTGCGCTTGTAGGCGAGGTACCCACTCGTCCTGCCTTTTATTTAATTTTCAATCATTTACCGGCGGCGGATACCCACACGTTCCACCCCACCATATTTGCTTCTTCAAAATCGTCCATTCGAATTACCGATTCTACGTCACTTATCACCATCTTTTTATTAACACTGTCCGCGTTAACCAAAAGTTAAATTAAATCACTACCGAGCCGCGCCATGTGGTATACTTCGATTTTTTTCCAAATTCTAAATTCGATTTCAAAATAAACTTTGAAACACGCGTCCATTTCACGAAATCACAATTAAGTTTGTAACGCGCGTCCGTTCGTCAGAAACATCGCCAACAGAATGCGGGAAGAATCATACGCGTATCTTCCAAACCCAATTCAAAATCTATCGCTGTTTTGCTCATACACACTGTCCTCATGCTAACCGACACCTCTACAATATATCACACTCTTTCTCTCCGTTCAATACACGCACACTTACCACCATCATTTAGCTTGCACGACCCAACATCCAATCTGTTACTTTTCCTCTTTCTCCTCAACTGTTTCCTTTCCTTTCATTCATCTGCCTTGGCATGAATCGGGTAATCATCAAGCAAAGCAAGCGCACGCATACAACTCAGCACCATCATCATAATGATCAATGCATACCACAGCCATTCTAGTACTGTCTGCAAACACGCTCAAAAGATTTCAATCAAGGATACCATATTCACTACAGTGCGGAACAGGCAGAACTCAGTCTTCCGGATGAAGAAGCGCCAGCAGGAAGAACGAGATCGCGAAGCGATGGAAGAGCTGTACCGCGCTAAGGACACGCGAAAGTTCTACGAGAAGCCGAACCGCTCGCGCAGAGGCTTTGTGCCACAAGCCGACATGTGCCGAGATAATCACGGGAATATTCTCACGAGCGAGCGTGAGGTGGTCGAGAGGTGGCGGCAGCATTACGATGAGCACCTCAATGGCGACGTTTTTTTTTTTATTTTTTTTTTATTTTATTTATTTATTTATTTACTTTTTTACAGGAGTAGGAAAACCCCCTGGAGGTGAACTCCTTTCAAGTTCCTTCCTCCAGAAGGCACAAAACCTCTCATCTTTCCATAGTATCATATGTTTACAATTTTACAATTTAATTATTTCGGTACGCAGTGGGGTGGCGATGCTTGGTTCGTTGAGTAGCGGTGGGTGGCGGTGGGTGGCGGTGGGTGGCGGTAGGTGGTGGCGGTAGGTGGTGGCGGTTGGCGTTACTAGGCAGGAGGAGGCGGATGAAATAAAAAAAATGCGTGTGTTGCATTAGAATTGATTGAACTTGTTTGAGCATATGCGTATTCGCGTGCAGCTCCCAGTGAGATGAATCTCTTTGAAGGGAGCTTTTAACGACAGTTTGCAAAGATTACACTGGATTCACATATTTATAGTATATATCTCGAGAGTTGATTTTTAATCCATAAAATTACACGATGTTTGAATCGACGGGGATTTTGTTCGGTCCTTATCTGCATTGGCAAGGTATTATATGTTGTTTTGCCATAGTATCTATAAGACTTCTTCCCGTATTCGGTATTTGGACGGCTAATAATTAGGGCTGGCGGATTCCTTGTTTCGTAGCGATGTGAAGTGCGTGGGAACTCTTGGTTATGAAGTGCGGATGGATTGTTTAACAGGTTCTGAATTTGAACTAATGTCTGCAGATCTCGTAAAGCAGCAACTGGTAATACTGATTGATCAACCTCTGAATACAAATCAATGGTTGAATACAGCCTTGGTTTCTTGTAGATCACCTTCAGACAACGATTTTGAATTGTTTGAATCAACTTAAGTTTCGCTTTGCTAGCTGCACCCCACACTGATACAAGGTAGCTGATTTTAGATTGGACGAAGGCATGATATAGTAGCAGCAACTGTTTCTGTGGTACGAATTTGGATATTCTCCATAATAGTCCGCATGTTGTACTGATAGTGTTACGAAGTTTTCCAATGTGCTCACTCCAGGACAACGTAGAGTCAAGTGTTAGTCCCAAGTGCTTGTAGCTTTCGACCTCTTCGATCACAGTAGAGTTTACCGTGAGGTCAAAGTTCCTGGTAACGGTAAGACGGGGCGAGTGGAACAAGATGTATTTAGTTTTGTTCAAATTCAGTGAAAGTAGGTTTTCAGAAAAGAACTCCTCAAGTTTTTCCAAGTCTTGCTTCATCAAATGTATGATTTCGTTTACGTCGTTAGATATGTACGATATAGAAGAATCGTCGGCAAATAAACGAGGTTTCCCATGCAGCGGAAGCCGTGGTAAGTCGTTTATGTAGAGTAGAAACAGAAGTGGGCCCAGATTACTGCCTTGGGGCACTCCTACTGTTAGATTCCTGTGGCCGCTGGTCTTTTGTTGCACCGTCACGTATTGCGTCCTTCCAGATAAGTAGCTATGTATCAACCTATTTGCAGATCCGCGTATACCATAATTATCGAGTTTGTGTAGCAAGACTTGATGGTCGATCGTATCGAAAGCTTTTTTGAGGTCAAGAAATAGAACTCCAACTATTTTTCGGTTATCCATTGCATCGTAGATATCATCGACTACTTCACTGGTTGCAGTCAACGTATTCGAGCCAGCACGAAATCCATATTGATGATGATAAAGGACATCGTGCATTCCAAAAAAGTCGGTAAACCTCTCAACAAGAAGTCGTTCGAGCACTTTGTTGAAAATGGAAAGAACAGAAACGGGTCTGTAGTTTGACGGGTCCTTCTTACAACCAGACTTATAAATTGGAATCACTCGAGCAGCCTTCAGATAGTCTGGATAGGAACCATGGTCAACGCTTTCGTTGAATACACCCGTAAGAAGATCGGCGAAAAAATTGAAATGATTTTTCAAAAATATTGCAGGAATCCCATCTGGTCCAGCGCTCTTCTTGTTGTCTAGTTCTTTGATCAGCAGAATCACTTCCTGTTTCGTTGCGGGCTTCAAGAAAATGGAGTTGCTGACAGGCCGTAGACTTCCAAACTTGTTGATTTCACGTTGGCTCGGGATACTAGAGGCTAGCTGGGGTCCTATGTTGCTGAAGAACTCGTTGAAAATTTCGGCAACTTCTAGGGAATCTTTTATCCTACGTCCGCTGTATTCAAGTTCAAACTCCTGATTCGCATCTGTATTGCGGCCCAAGACTTGATCCAAAATTCTCCACATATTCCTCGGATTTGGGTCACGGATAAGATTACTGTAGTATGATCGCTTAGCAAATTCTTTTGTTCGCTTCAGCAATTTCGAAACATGGGCAAGTTGTTCACGTATACGGCTATCCTGGGGATATCTTTTACTTCTGCTCAAAATCTTATCTTTTATCTGCATTTGTTTCCAGAGATCAAAAGTCATCCAGGGACACGAGCCTTTGATCTTTGCTTGTATAATTACTTTCTTCGAACATTTTTCTCTCAAGTCCTGGTATAGATTTATGACGAATTCCAATTTTTGAGTTGCAGACAATCCGGGAGGAAAGCTACGTACTGCTGAAGCAAAATCTTCATTGAGTTTTGTGTGATCAACTATTATTTTTTCCAAGGTGCGGTTGCTAACGACTCTAGAGTTCTGAAACGTTGAAAGCACCCAACAGTGGTCACTAATGTCCGAGAATATTGTTTCATTTATTACATGTTGAAGTAGTGACTCGGAACAAGAAACATGATCGAGGATATTATCGCTACTAGGTCTCGTTGTGTACGTGTTTGTAACTTTAAAGTTGTAACAGTTCAGTATATTAAGGTAATCATCTACTTCTCCGTTATTTCTTTGATTGACGGGTAGATTGACATCACCGACAACGACGCACGAGGAACCCTGTTTACTTGATGACAGGATTGCATCCAAAAGCTCAAGAAATTGAGATGTGTTGAAAGATGGTGGTCTATACATAGCGTGAACATCGAAATGGCTGCCCTTTAGCATAATGCGTAGGTGGATGCGATGGAATCCACAAAACTGTTCATTTGAAACTTCTTGATACAACAGAGATTGGCGAACGTAGACAGCTAGACCTCCACCACCAGATTCAGTTCGGCATGAAAAGACCGCATTATAACCGTCGATGTTGTACAGTTGGCAACAGTTCTCCTCTAGCCAAGTCTCTCCGATAACTACAATATCTACCACTCCAGCATAAACTGACAAGAACTCTTTGACATAGTCTAGTCTCTCAAGCGATTTCATACTTCGAATGTTGAGTTGAAGGATTCTAATTGATACACGGTTCGATACATTTGCTAGGTTTTTATTCAGATCAAATACAGAATTGAAATAATGATTTTTGTTATCGAATATGGAAAAATATCAGTGACGACAAATTAAGAAAAACAATCAACCCAATACACGTTTTGCTGCTGGCCCTTGTGGTGACGGGGTTGAGCTGGTGCCGGATGTATTCAGTAGACGCTTCTGAGATACTTTCGAGAGTCCTTCCAGGTCCTTGCTAGAAGATATTTGTTCCACTTTCGCTCCATCATGACGTTTGACCAAGACTTTTCCATCTCTGCCCATCCAAACATATTTGAGATCCAATGAAGCTTGTAGGTCCTTGGTTTTCTTCAAAAGATCTTTCCCGTAAGATGTGATTTCATCACGAATAGTAATCCGATTCGCTGATCCAACAAATGCCTCACAGACCGCTGACGCCAGCAAGTACCGAAGGTGGCGTGGTAACAGATCTAGGAGTATGTGCACAGGACGAAAGACTTCCGGCCCCTGACCTTCAAGAGATTGAGGAGGAGGTTGGCCGATTGAAAAACAACAAAGCCGCTGGAGCAGATCAACTACCAAGCGAGCTTCTAAAATACGGTGGAGAAGCACTGGTGAGAGCACTACACTGGGTCATTACCAAGATTTGGGAGGAGGAAGTATTACCGGAGGAATGGATGGAAGGTATCGTGTGTCCCATCTACAAAAAGGGCGACAAGTTGGATTGCGGGAACTATCGCGCGATCACACTACTGGGCGCTGCCTACAAGATACTCTCTCAAATTTTATGCCGCCGTCTATCACCGATTGCAAGAGAGTTTGTGGGGCAATATCAGGTTGGATTTATGGGTGAACGCGCTACAACGGACCAGATGTTCGCCATCCGCCAGGTGTTGCAGAAATGCCGCGAATACAACGTGCCCACACATCACTTCAAATCGGCGTATGATACAATCGATCGAGAACAGCTATGGCAGATCATACACTGATACGATTGATCAAGGCGACGATGGATCGAGTGATGTGCGTATTTCGAGTATCAGGGACACTCTCGAGTCCCTTCGAATCTCGCAGAGGGTTACGGCAAGGTGATGGTCTTTCGTGCTTGCTGTTCAACATTGCTTTGGAGGGTGTAATAAGAAGAGCGGGGATAAACACGAGTGGGACGATTTTCACGAAGTCCGTTCAGCTGCTTGGTTTCGCCGATGATATTGGAATCACCGCGCCCGCCACCCCGAATTCATATCGACGGTGATGAAATCGAGGCGGTTGAAGAATTCGTGTACTTGGGCTCACTGGTGACCGCCGACAACGACACCAGCAGAGAAATTCAGAGGCGCATTGTGGCAGGGAATCGTTCTTACTTTGGACTCCGCAGAACTCTACGATCGAATAAAGTTCGCCGTAACACGAAGTTAACCATCTACAAAACGCTGATTAGACCGGTCGTCCTCTATGGGCACGAAACATGGACCCTACGTGCAGAGGACCAACGCGCCCTTGGAGTTTTCGAACGGAAGGTGTTGCGTACCATCTACGGCGGAGTGCAGATGGAAGACGGGACTTGGAGAAGGCGAATGAACCACGAGCTGCATCAGCTGCTGAGAGAACCAACCATCGTCCATACCGCGAAAATCGGGAGGCTACGGTGGGCGGGTCACGTCATCAGGATGTCGGATAGCAACCCGACTAAAATGGTTCTCGAGAGTCATCCGACCGGTACAAGAAGACGTGGAGCGCAGCGAGCTAGGTGGGTCGACCAAGTGGAGGACGATCTGCGGACCCTACGCAGAGTGCGGAACTGGAGACAAACAGCCATGGACCGAGTGGAATGGAGGCGGCTACTAATGTACAGCAGAGGCCACCCCGGCCTTAGCCTGACCGAAACAAAAAAACGAGTAAATTGGTTTGTCTAGATAAAACATCTCCTCTCCAAAAACGAAAATGCAACTGACCGTCGTCAACCATTCCCTCACATACCCATGACCACTACGTTCCAGGTCGATGGCTTTTGAATCCCTCCTCCATCCAGTTGTGTATAAATCACTTCACCACGCTCCCTGATATCTAAGTATCTCTGCTGCGCTGCTGATGCTAACACCTCCAGGACATGAGCCAATTTTCCCACTCGCATCCAGCGAACCGTGACCGGCAGCAAAACGTTGATGATGGAAGTAATGGCGTATTTTGTTCTACCCAACCAGGGACACACCCACACCATTGGCAACGAAGACGACGACGTCCAATAATGGTCCCTTTTCGCAACCATTCATTAGATTGGAGCAGCAAAGTTCTCGCCAACTAGGAATGCGCGCACCATAATGGGTCGAACGATCGGAACTCGGGAATGGGGGTTGACAAAGACTAATATCACCGTCATCCTAATTTGGTCTGAAAAGGTTTCCCGGAGTGAAAGTGCCAGTGGTGCAGAAAAGGAAAGCTGCAACGTCCGGCCATTTGGTTTGCAAACTCGGGGTAGAAACATTGAACGAGAGAGTACCCTTCGGTAATCCGCTGGAACATTCCCACCCAATTGTAAATTCATTTATCAAAAATGTCCCCATTTATCTCTATTTATTTATAGCGTTTCAAAAAGGGTCAGATTCCAGGGGTCGAAAGGTTGATGATTTTTTTAACAGTTCGAACCATCTAAATGATTGAAACCCATGTTGGCAATGTCCGTAAAGCTGCCTTTTAATGGAGGGAACTGAAAATGTTGACCGTTTAAGATCGACTGGGAGTCAGGGAATGTAATGTTTTAACAATTGAGTGACTTTTAGATCTAAGCCTTATACAGTTATGTAGTGCCTTACGGTAACAAAAATAATATACATTTTTCTGAGAAACCAATTCATTTCTCTTTCCAGTCTTTGAGTATCGACCACTTCATCAAAAAGTTGAATTTTCATCGTTTATTTAGTTATTTAAAGGATTGTCCAACAATCATGTGTCTTCATGTGTTTTTAATCTTAATAATCTTTTTAATGTTTATGGTTTACCTATTACAAAATCACAAAACAAAACTGTTGCAAACGAATTACAAACTAACATGCTAAAATGATTTATTCACACTGTGTACTATATTTACATATTACAAACAGAAAGGCTAAAATATAAACGACTCATAGAAAATTCATCATTTTCCATACCAAAATCAGAAATTGCCAATAAATAAGTAAGGGTGGGAGCAATAATAAACTATAAGATTTTCATAAACAAATCAAAAAGTACATAAATAAATCAAAATTTCCCATAAATAATTGATTTTCGAGCAATAAAAAATGTCGGAATTTCCACAAATAATTCAAAAATTTCTATAAATAACTACATTTTTTCCACCAGAAAAGTTTAAATTTTCCATAAATAAATCTGATTTTTCCATGAATAATTCAAAAAATCCCAATTGAAAAACAACAAAAAAGCAATTGAAAATTTAGCAATATGTACGAAACAATGTGTACAGTAAAAGTTTCGGCCGAGCCATGCGGCGAAGCCGCATAGAGGATTGAGGAACTGAGGCGGCAGAAGGCCGCCGAAGTTTCCGAAATCCGACGCGCCGTAACTGCGTCGATTCGGATCTAGGCAATCCACAGATCCAAGAATTTGCCCGGTAGAATGCGAACAGAGATGTTATCCCTTTTTAAAGTCCGACGAGCGTTAGCGAGTTCGGACAGCAAGCGATTGTCTGTTAAATTGCACACATAGTTTCAGTCTTTCTAGCATAATAGTTCTGTGATGTAGTTAGTTCGAAATTTTTTGTTGGAAAAAATGTAGTTTTTTATTGCAATTGTTGATTTATTTGTGGAAATTCCGGCATTTTTTATTGCTCGAAAATCAATTATTTATGGGAAGTTTTGATTTATTTATGCGTTTTTGATTTGTTTGTGGAACTTTTATAGTTTATTATTGCTTCCACCCCTATTTATTTATTGGCAGTTTTCGAATTATTTATGGAAACTTTTGAATTTATTATGGGGCGTTTAATTGGCTGCCAAACAGAAAATATCTCAATCACGCGGAGAAATCAGAACAATTTTCATGAATTTGATCAAAACGAGTACAAAGTGGGCCCTTAATTAAAGTTTCTAATAAGATCGCTGGATTTCCCTAGGAATCAAATAGAGCCCTGCAAGGAAAACTTCTCGTTGATGAGAGGTCTTCCTACACAGTTTAAAAATGTTAAATCATATAACCTGTAACAAAAGGACCCCGTCATGTCGCACACATTTTCCCATCAGTTTTCAAATTTACGGCTTGCTCTCAGTATGAATCTTGCGTTCAATATTTCATACAAGAAATTGTTCACTGTAAAATTCAGTGAAACGTATGTCAAATTTGTTTATGTCGTGTGTAATTTTCAGAAATTTTTGCTGTGTAGGTTCCCGAATCTGTAGGTATATTTTGAATATATTTTTTTATAAAAATCTTGTTGGGAATTCGCTCGTGATTTTCAAAGGAATTGTTCTCCAATGATCTAGGGAGATTTCCAGGAAGCTTGAGATGAATCTATTAAAAATCAGCATGCCTACTCGTTTTGGAAAACAAAATTCCCTGATTTTTTTTCAGCTTTTAGGAAATAATTCCAGCAACAAATATTTCAAAGAATCCAGCAAAATGAATGAACTACCAAAGTTTGAAGAAGTTTGTTAGAATAAAATTTAAAAGAATTTTGTGGTGGCATTACAGGAGAAATTTTTATCTGAGCTTCTGAAAAAATTGAGTTTTTGGTGGAATTTGCAGATGAATTTAAAACAGATGATTGAAAAAAGTATTATTATTAATATGCATTGAGACATCAAAGCGATTTTTCGAAAAAATTTCGGCACAATCAATGATTTGTTGAAAAAAAAGAGCTGTTTGCTACATTTCAAGAAAAATCTCCGTGGGAATTTTTGTCCCAAGTATTAGCAAGTTTGATCTAAAAAGTTCTTTTGGAGATCTTTTCAAAGTTTATTCTATTTTTGTAAGAATTCCATTTGAGCATGTATCCTGAACCTTAAAAACTTATTGAGATGCCCAGATGCAGAGGGATGCAAGTGACCATTTTGTCGATTTTGAGCTGAATATATAAAAAAAAGGTTTTCGGATTTCAAGGTTTCAGGAACTTTTTTTAGAAGAATACAATAAATCGGAGGAAATTGGGTCCATTTATAAACTCCCATACATTTTTTATGGGATGAAAAATTAGTGAAAAACTTTTTACCTCATTTACTTGAAAGTGAGGTTTTGTCACTTACACCCTTTTGCTTCTAACCGCTCAATTAAAAACTAAGAAAAAATATTCTAAATTATTATTTGTGTTTCAGAAATAATAATCTGAAATTGCTTGTAGAAAAAATGTTTTGCCATAAATTGATTTTTATGTTACGCCAAAATGAATTCCTTAGCAATGCAATGCTTACAGAACCTCCTGCAGTTACTTGTGGAGGTAAATATTAAGGATAAATTTCCAATAGGATGGTGCCCAGACAATATATAAGCAATTACACCGGATTTTCTCTAAGAGTGTCACCAGATAAAAGGAATTCTATAGGACATTTTTTCTGGACTTGCTGAAAATTCTTCTTAAGTAGAAGTACTCCATGTTGCAAAAGCAACTCACCTGAACGGACTCTACAAGCAAGTGTCGAAAAACAATGTTCAACTTCATTTTGAAATCCACGAGTAGATTTCGAAAACCGATGATCGAGGCCATTTCGTGTCTCTTTTCTTACTGCTCATTCACTTCTGATCCTTCACTGCTCACTCTTCATACCTCAATAATCATCACATGTTTCGTTCCAGTCTGTTTCACTTCTATACGCATTCTCTTTCCTATGCTCATACCTGCTTCCCAAGCAGCACACAAGTCACAAAGGAGTGTTGACAGCACAGTTTTTTGGTTGGACACGAGTCATTTTCAAGTTATTCTGCCTTTGAGTTAGAATTACATGAATGTAGCTCCTATACAACCAAAAACCTACGCTGTCGACACTGCTTTGTGACTTGTGTGCTGCTTGGGTTACTTCGCATTCACTCCTCATCTCTCACAATTCATTGATCTCTCTTCAATTCTCACTTCTCACTTCTGACTGTATCACACTCCTTTCCTTTCCCATTCCTTTACAGTTTACTTGTCATTTTCCATTGATCCCTCACTACTGACTTCTCATTGCTGCACATCCCTCATTTCTCATCCCTCACTGCTCGATTCTCACTCTTTGCTGTTCACTTTACTCTTCTCTTCTCCCTCTTCACATTCACTTACTCCTTACCCCTCACTCTTCACTGCTCACTCAACGTTACTCACTCTTTATTCCTCTTTTCTCACTTCTCACTCCTTCACTGCCTATTCCGTACTGTTTACTTCTTACTTGCTCTTTACTGCTCACTTTTCACTGCTTCACGCTCGTTACTGTACATTCCTCGCTGCTTACTATATACTCCTCGCTTTTCACTGCCTATTTGTCACTCCTCACTTTTCACTGCTTATTCATGTCTACTCATTTTTCACTACTTTTTTCATTGTTTTTTTTTTTATTTAATTCAACCTTCAAATTCACTCATCATTACTAACTCTTCATTATATTCATTCCTACTCACTTTTCCACTGCCTATTCCTTACAGTTCACTTCTCACTGTTATTGCTCATTTCTCACTGCTTTACGCTCCTTACTGTTCATTCCTCACTTTACTTCTTACTCCTAACTTTGTACTACCCACTTTTCATTCCTTGAGTTTCACAGCTCATTCTT
>NC_085136.1:295055425-295115426 GCF_035046485.1 Aedes albopictus | reverse complement strand
ATAAAAGTTAATAATGATTAAGTCATGCGGTGATTAAACCTGGTAGAATAGGGTACTGCAAGCACCTGATCTAACCTCACTTTGTCTGACAGTTCAGCGAGCTTGTTTACAAGGTGTTAGAATTTTTCACGAGCGGTGAAAATTAAATTAACGTTTTCCGTCCCGAAACCATTATGATACGGAAATAACCTGATTTATAAAAAAGAAAATGACATCGACGGGAGGGTAAAACAAGTTTATATATATTTTGACCAAAGTTGTCAGTAGTAAAAAAGAGCAAATATCGATCAGTAGGATATACTTAACCTTATTAAAGTTTTTACAGTACAGTGTAAAATCGAAAAGTGAAGTATTTTAAAGATAATGAGTTGTGTTGTAACCATAAAGCAGTTGTTGTGGTGATTTCTAGTGAAACTGGCAACACTGAAGAAATCTAAAAGTAGATGTAGAGTGGATCGGATAGATGAGTAGAGGTGAAAGTGTTGTCGGGAATGGTAGCAGAATACTAGAGTGTAAGTTAACTTTAAGATTGATATAAGATGAATTTGAAATAAATATAATTAATTAACAGCATTGAAGCTGACCAAACCAAAGGCTGCTTTCAGTAACAGTATTGAACCATTCCGGAGATGACCCGCCACAACATTCAGTGATTTGCTATTCTGATCCAAAGTAACCACACAGTGATAATGTAGAAAAGATTTTTCAAAATGATGGTGTTTGTTTTCCATTCCAAATGGAAGGAAGTGCAACGTAAATTTTTCACCTTCGGAAAAGCACAAAAATGATCATAACTTCCCAAGCAGAAGAGAATAACAACAGCATAACAAAATGCGTTATTTTGGCAAAATAACTGCATAATGGAATTAGTAATTTTCATGTTATTAACATAACATATTGAGTTATAAACTTGTCTGTCATAAGCGGCAAAATAACAAGTCACATAACAAAAATTTGTTCCTTAAAAATCAATTTAATAACATGTTTTGTTAGTGGCAATAACAACTTAATAACAGTGGATTTCGGAAATATTTCAATAACAAATTTTGATATTAAAGAGTTATTGATAACATTCCGAAAGCAAAATTAGGGTAAAAACTATTTTTTTACTCATTTTTGGGTAATTATTTTAAGTGTGTTATTCTATTTTTAGAAAATAATAGATCACATAAAAAAATCGAATTCATTATAAAACTTACAAACATGGACGGGATTTGAACCTCCAATCCTGCTATCGTAAATTTTCAGTCGCCTTTACCAATGAGGCTATCACAGCACTTGCAGTGAGGGACGATAGAAGCTTTACTGGTTCTACGTATTGCCAGTTTCCCCATTCCCCCATTTCATATTTGCCAGTCGCAGGACAAAAATAGACAGAGATTTGAATACAAGATCAAACAATGAACCTCTCTCTCTCTCTCTTACCAACAGCGCTATCGCGGTGCACAGACATGTGCACTGTAACACTAATAACAGTGGTGGCGTTCGCATGGCCCGTCGTCGGCTGTTTCGGAACAAAGAGAACGACGAAAAAGTTGCTAGTCGACTATTTATGATTGAGCTTCGTCATGGGGTGCATTTTGGCGGCGACAAAGATTCTTTCCAGACGGAGATGATTTTTTTTATTTTTTGTTTTGTTCGCGTTGTGAGAACGGCGATTATACACGTACCTACGTGAGCGAAGGTAAAAGGTAATTATATCATATGCCGATGTGATTACTTCTGAAGATGCTGTTTAGTTTTATTCTGTTTTAGTTTATTTTTAGTAATGAAAAAAGATATTTATGACATAATGTCAAACAATATATGATCGAATAATAATAGATCGAAAGAAAAAAGTTATAATAGACAAATGCAATCATCAATTGAGCAGAATTGTCTGTATAGTTGACAATTTTTATTGACTAGAATTATTTAGTAGGTACCATATTTGCTATCTCCACTCTGACTAACATTCATTACTTCGTAATACATAGTCTGTTCGGTACTTTTTGACGTTATAATTAGAGGTTAGAATAGCAGTACTGTTAAAATGACATATAAATTCAACTAAGTTTACTCAATTTTGAGATAAAAAAAACTCATTTGCAGATGTATCACTTTTTGAAGCAAAAATTTTACTTAACCTATAAGAATTGGGAATCGTAGAAAAGTGATAGGAATTTGGCACCGTAACGGGACTGGGATATTGAAAGAAGGAAATCAATACAAAGATAAACATATCAATAGCTATGATGCTATATTTACCCAAAACTCAAATTATAGCAATGAATAAAATAAAAAAATACGGAAGAGTCTGATGAAATTTCTAGAAGTTGCAATGCCTTTATTTTTTACTTCATAATATGAAACAGCAGACAATAAAATAAAGAAGGTAAACTATGTAATGGTTATATCTGCGATAAATTTCCTCCGATTTTGACAATATTGATCTCATTTGATCCAGATTTATTTTTTCCATCAAAAACAAATCCGACTGAACCGATCTGGTCATCGTGAGTTAAGAAAAAACCCGAATTGCCATACACGTGGAATTTTCCATAGACCAGCTGCAATTGGCTTCTTTAGTGGTGTTGAGATAATTCCATATTCACAATCTACATGCCAAACTGAGCCGAAATCCAAATTTACATGAACTTTGGTGCCCGGGAACCTATTAAAAAATCGATTTAAAGTTTGTATGGGAGCGATTTATCGAATCACCCCTCGTCGCATTTCGTACTGGGCGGAGCTGTCAAGCAGTTGCCCAGCTGTCAAAAGGTGATTTCAAAAAATCTTTTTGTAATTGAATTTAGGTATCAAAATAAAGGTTAAACAATCTGAAAAAAAATCATACTGGCTTAAAAAAAGGTGCTCTTTCGAATAAAACCAAAAAATCAATATATTATTCTTAATTTAAAAACCCAATTGGTGATTGGTACAAATTAAGTACCTTACCAAGAAAAAAAATGATAAATTTAAATTTATACGTTCAATATGTAGTCCGTCCAAGGTCTTACACCGTACATCAAACCGTTTTAATTAGATTTTGTTTTAGATTTTATAGAGGCATTTTAAAATCTTCTCCTGTGTGGTAGGGATAGGATTTTTCAAAACACCCTCGTTCTTCTTCTTCTTCATGCACCTTCAAATCACCAATAGCATATCTGCCCAGCCTAGGCCCAAAGTATTGACTTCAAAGTAATCATTACGAAGCATAAATGTCAATTTCTTGATTTTGCTTTGGCTGACCAAGCCAAGGTTGACCGTAGCATTTTCATAATTCAAATCTCAATTTGTTCATCGAGCACATGTTCTGTTGTGCTGCACGTGGATGTCAAAGCGTTTTCAACAGTGTAATTACGAAGCATGTTCCACGCCGATATTAGAATAGAGGAGCTTAGAAGCAAAGGGGTGTAAGTTACAAAAACCCACTTTCGAGTAAATGAGCTTTGAAGTTTTTCACCAGTTTTTCATCCCATTCAAAATGTATGGAGTTTCAATATCAACCCAATTTTCTCTGATTTACTGTAATTTTTCTAATCATCATAAAAATAATCTTTATAAAGTTCCTGTGAGCTTGAAATCTGAAGATTTTTTGATATGTTCAGCTCAAACTCGACAAAACGGTCACTTACACCTCTTTGCATCTGGGCCCCTCAATAGCATAAGGATATGTTCCAGAAAATTTGGACTTTTGGGAATACCGCGTAACCCAATCGTTCTATTCGCATAACCAATCAATGATTTCTTATTCAAACGCGTCGAATTTCACTTAAATCTGTTCAAAGTTGAAAAAATATGAGTACTTTTCAGTTTTGAGGGTAGCCGGATACGCTTCCGGAATTCTACGCAATAAAAAACAAGCAAATCTGCAGCCCCTCAACAGCAATTGAATGTTTTTTTCATAAATTTTTCAATTACATAGAATAAAGCTGTTTCCTTATAAGCATTTTTTGATATTTTACCTGCATCCATCGACCTTTTGCTCTACAAGCAATGAAAAAAACGAATACATAATCAAATTTCTCTTTTTTTTGTAATGTAGCTAAAAATTAAAATAATTTCATATTCTGATATAATTATGTTATTTTTTCAACTGATCATATTGTTCAGTTGCAAAAATAACAAAGTTATAACAGAGTTTGTTCTGATTTATTTGTAACAAAACTAGTTACAAAAGATTATAATATATTTTGTTATAATTTAGTTTGAAGAAGTAATAAACATTCCATGTCATAACAAAATTATAACATAATTTGTTAGTTATATCACATTAAGATATAATTATGATATATTCTTGTTATGTTCATCTAGTCGGGGATGCCTTTGCGCTGCTGTCACTTTTGTACCCTGTCCATGGTAGAATGATGAGCACGAGGATATTGATATGTGGCTCTTGTTCCTTTTCTAGTCCGATTGGGGGTCCCTTATGAGTTGCCGTTAGCCGATATCTAGGTTTTCGGGTCCGTTGGAGCATATTGCTCTGAAGTGGGTCAGATGCCAGCCGCTCTCGGGGGGAAGAGCAACTGACAGAAAAGTGCCGGGGCTGGGATCAAACCCATGACCATCCACTTATGAAGTGAACGTGTAGCCACTACGCTACGGGTCCCGGCAAATAAAAAAAAATACTTCTCCTAAAAAAAGTGGGTGATTATCACAAAATAAGTCAAATTACAACAAAGAAATATTGAAAAAATCCAAAATGCTTCATTGTTTAAAAAGAAATTTAAAGTCGATTTAAAAAACACCATTTTTGATTTCAATGAAATTTTGTTATTAATCAGGTTGCCTCATCGCATCACAAGATTTAAGGAAAAAAACATTCTAACATTTTTTTTTCAGTATATTTTGTTATCAAAAACTAAACCTAAAATGCAATGAAACTGACATTGCAGCAAAGCACCCATATTCACGCAGCACCACTCAAGAAGTAAGCATCAATATACAATACTAGAACACGCATACGTGCCATTGTAATTTCTACCAAACCGTTTCTGTCACATTTTCTTACCTAATACTAGATAAGGCTATTTAGTAGAATCGAACTATCTATTTGATTAAAAAAGATAATCAAGAGAATTAATATAAACTAAACAAGAAAGTGAGTCAGTGACATTCAACGTGTTACGCCTCTTTGCACTTTCTGAAAAGTGACTTGATGGACCAATTGTCTAAATCAAAATTCAACAAATTCAAGTGTAGTACAATAACAATTAAAAAGTGCGAGTGAAATATACTACGTGTCATGTCATCAAGGATAATAGACAAAATTCATTCCTTGGGATATATTCACGAAATCGAGGAATCGATGAGTATTTATGATTATACAAGGATAATCAGTAATAGAAAATACAGTGTTTGAATCATTCAAGTCGATTCAAATGGATGGCTCTAAACTAAAGCAACTTGCCATTTATACAGTCGTAGGTACATGTGATAAACAATGCGTACCGCACAAATTCTACCTGTAACCAACCAACTGATTGCTACCTACACAAGTCATGGGTAGGTATAAACCCAAGCAACCAAAAGTTTGGATAAAATAGCATATTTGGGCTTAATCAGCTATTCGAAGGATGATGAATAGCATTCTATTCAGGACACTTTTTATGTAATTAACCGAACTTGAGTTCACAAAAAGTACACTTGTGTCGCTGAAAGGAACGCTGTTCAGCTTATAAATAAGCTTCGAAAAAATGGAAAAAAATGTGTTTAGTCCTCAAAAGTAATTTATTATTAAGAGACATTAGTTCATGTGGAATCCAAATTGACTAATACCTTGAAATAATTTTATGTTTTTTTTACTTACTGAGATTTGAACTCGGGTTCTCCTCGTTGAAAGCCGATGCCTAACCACAACTCCATGTATGTGTTGTTAGGCACTGTGGGATTTTACTCAATGTGCTGATATCATATAGTAGAGCTCAATCAGGTTCGCGTCTGAACTTGGAATACTTTTTGAAGTTGAAAGTTCGAAAGAAGATCACGTGGAACTTCTTTTGAACTTACACAGTTTGCCATTTTCAGTTTGTTGTGGTTCGCAGTGCAAAGCAAAAAATAAGGGCCAGTGTATCGACTTTAAGAAAAGATTATAAGTTTCCAGCTTGGTTTCCAGTGACTACGATTGCGTCGATTACCGGCGCGCTGTAGCGACAAGTGAGACGGGGTCGGAAACATCCAGCAAAGCTGGAAAAAAAAAAATTGCACAGCCAAAAAAAAACTCCGGCGGAATCCGAGGTGGAACAGTTGTCCACTGCGGGGGCAGCCTTTGAGCCACACAATACGGATGATTTGCGTTTAGTAAGTAAGTAAGTTGAAATATTATAGTGAAACAAAGTGTACTTGTGAAATTAACACAAGCTGTGGCTGCTGAGCTCGATTTCCGAGTGATTTAATTGAATGAGTACTTCTGCCGAGCTCCGCTGTCACCGAAGTTCAAGTGAAGTTCACTTTTGGTACGGTTAATATTTATCTGAACTTTGAGTAGTAAGTTCAAAACAAGTTCGAAACGGAGCTTTCCAAGTTGTTGGAATATGTCCAACTGAACTTTATTTGAGCTTTAGGAGGCACGCAAAAGTTCAACATGAGTTCGGTTAAATTTTAATTGAACTCTGCTCAAAAGTTCAAAATAAGTTTTTTCTGCACCTCTTTTCTACTTTAATGTCGTTTTGAAGAGAAGCCAAAAGTTTGTACTTGTACTTCCAAGTTCATAAACAATACATGAGTTGAGTAACTTTCTGGAGAAATAAGTTCAACGAAACCGGAATTGAACCGAACTTAATCTTCTGAGTTCGATCTTCAAGTGGAGTCCAAACTTTTGGATGCTTTGTTATATAATAATTCATCGCTCAGCGACGCCCATGTAATGGTTGGTACTACGAGGATTGACGAAAAAAATAGTAGGGGAACTGGGGGTAAGACGCCCACGTTAAGGAAGAGCCCAATTTTAACCACGAAACACTTCATAATACACACTTTATTGGCACTTACATGGAGCACCAACATGTTTCCTTTCAAATAGAAGAAACTATAAACCAGTTTTATGTTTTACTACTGAAAAATTCAAATTTGAAAAAAATTTGATTTTCAGATTTTTAGTTTCAATGCGGGGTAAAACGCGCCACTAGCCACAGCTAACGCCAGGATGCCAAATTGTGTACATATACTTGCGCGCCTGGTTTATTGTCAACTGTTATTGTTCGTGAATGGTATACAGTCATTACATAATTATGGATCACCTGTAATTATGGGTCAATTCCATGTAAACGTCATAGTGAGCTGTTTTATCAATAATTACTACAAAATGACGCATGGCTGTGTGATTAGTAAACTTATTTATAGTAAAAATGTGCTGTTGCTTGGTTCCAACTTGTGTATTACATAATTTGTGCCAGAATTTGGATCTAAATGGCTATTTCAATGTTAATAACTAGGGGTGGCATTTTACCCCACACATATCTCAGAAGTTTGGACCCTTGTAAAAACATTGTAAGTACCTTTTTTGGTGAAATTAATTTTCGAGCTAAAATTTTGCACAGTTGATATGGGGCTAAAATGGAACTCTAAAAGTATACAGGAACTAGAATTTCCCCGGCTAATGCATATCAACGGATCTCTGTGCGACCAAAAAAGGTCTACCAAATTCGCGTCCATCGATTCCAATAGGAATTTCATGACATGACGTATGTAGGTAGCAATCAGTTTGTCAGCTATAGGTAGATTTTTTGCGGTAAGCATTCTTCATCACCTGTACCTAAGACTACATAAAAGGCAAGCTGCTTTGGTTTAGAGCCATTCATTTGAATTGACTTGATTGATCCAACCACTGAATTTTCTATTACTGATTATGTTTATATATAATCCTGTGATGGTTTTCTTCAAATCGATGGTCTTCTACTCCAACTCATTGTTGGATCGTTGTTGTATCGAATTCACTTACTCGCTGACCACGACTTTGATAGCACTTTAGGAGCATTAAATTTATCTCTAAGCTACATGATCTTGATCATTTCGTCGAAATCTTCCACTTTATCGACATCGTCTGGATTTACACCATTTTTTTACGAACTGCTTTAATTTTTTCAATGGACTATTTTAAGCGGTAATATAAACTATTTTTTGATGAAATCGATGATACGTCCAAGACTTGAACTAAGAATTTTTGAGTAACAGTAAACAAGTTAGGCCCTAGTCAAAAAATATCTAAAAGTTGCATTTAAAAATCTGGTCTTCATGTCCACCAAGTTTCATTCGATTCTTAGATTGTGTTGCCGGCCGATTTAATGTTTTATATTAAATTTGGCATAAGGGCTCGCAGGGTCGCTTCCTTCAATTTTGAAATGAACTTACATTCCAAACAGTCGTTAACTGTCGTTCAATCGTGTTTGCGTTTAAGTTTTTGAGCAATTGGCTTCTTTAGCGGTGTTGAGATAATTTCATATTCAGAATTTGCTTGCCAAACTGAGCCGAAATCCAAATTTTCATGAATTTTGGTACCCGGGAACCAATTCAAAAATCAGTTTCAAGTTTGTATGGGAGAGATTTGCCGAATCACCCCTCGTCGCATTTTGTATTGGGCGAAGCTGTCAAGCAGTTGTCCAGCTGTCAAAAGGTGATTTCAGAAAATCTCTTTGTGGTTGATTTTGGGTACCAAAATAAAGTTCTAAAAATCTGATAAAAAATCATAGTGGCTCTGAAAAAGCTGCTCTTTAGTATAAAATCAAAAAATCAATACATTTTTCTTCCTACGAAAATCAAGGGATTGAAGCGCCGCTGTTTGTTTTGTTTCCTATTTTTGTATTTTTTTGTTAGAAGTGAGCACACAAAAAGAACGGAATCAATCGGTGCCGTAATCGCTTGTTTTCGAATAGGAAGAATACGGGAGCGTGAGATTACAAACCCTACAACGAAATTTATTTGACAAGCATTTTCAATCATTCTTTCCTAACAATTCGAACTCTATATTTCCGCATTTTGCACTATTTTTCAAATACTTTAACTTTAATCTCGAATTTTTATTTTTTATCAACAAGCGAAACGATACAGTTTTTGAGATTGGTGGTATCAAAATAGTTATTTATGCAACAAGTTGCAATTTTTTTTTTTTCAGCACGAGTCACACATTTATCCAACGCTGTTGAGGTGTTGTTTCTGGGAGTCTTAGGAAGGTTGATCAGCTGAAACGATGGTTCGAGCACTTCGAACAACATCTTCAAGTTGTTGTGGGCCCAGGGTTTTTGTGGTGATGGCACAAATGTCCCAAATAACGTAGTCATGGAGATCATTTACGTTTGACCTATGCACCTCAAAGGCGCTCAGCATACATAAGCAAGTTTTTTGATAAAACAAAAGGAAAATCTCGAACACGCTATGTCCAAAACTGATGAACATCAAAATTTATTCGCTAGAACCGTATTTTTGGACCGCTAGATTCGGAAAATGTGTGATTTAAAATAATCCAAACATTTTTATATGGAAAGAAATTGAATAAAATTAAAAATATCAAAAAACCCAAGACGAAATATTTTAAACCGCACAGATTCTGAAACTATTGAGGTATATTCGATTTTCATAATGCTTCCGTTTGGTCATATTGCTCGTCTCATACATTTTTCTGTAATTTTTAGAATACGCTGTAACCTAAGCATAGTTGGATGTAGAAAAAAGATAAACGATTTTTGGTCGCATTTTATTAAGTGACAGTTAAGTAAAAAGTAACATATACGTTGAAGATAACACTGGTCGACAGTAGATCACGCACTTTGACCACTTGATCCATTTCCGAAGGATTTTGGCCCGCTGATTCCGAATCTGACTTCGGAATTGCTGTAACACGTACAGTTTTTGAGAAAAATAGGGTTTTATTCACAAAATTTCATATTTTTATAGAAAACAAAATGTCGTCTTAATATTTATAATTTTTTATCTGCTCATCATAACCAGTATTTAAATTCAATAGATTTTGATTCACTGATTCAGAATCTGACCTATAATTTTTTGTAAAACGTAATTTTTTTGAGAAAAATGGGGTTTTATTTACAAAATTTCATATTTTTATAGAAAATATACTATTGTCTTTTGAATTTCAAGTTTTTATCTCCTCATTTTAGCCAATATTTATATTTATTAGATTTTCATCCACCGATTTGGTAACTAACCTAAAAATCTCTGTAACACGTGCAGTTTTTGAGAAAATTGGGGTTTTATTTACAAAATTTCATATTTCCAAAGAAAATAAAATATTGTCTTTATAATTTTAAAGTTTTTATCCACTCATCTTAATTCATATTTTATATTTAAAAGATTCTATTTCACTTATTCGTATTCTCACCTATGAATTTCTGTAACACGTAAAATTTATGAGAAAAATATTTTATACACAAAATTTCATATTTTCATGGAAAAACTATTGTCTTTATAATTTTATATTTTTTATCTGCTCATCTTAACAAATATTTATGTTTAATGGATTTACATATACTGATTCAAAATCTGACCCAAGAATTTCTATAACACGTACAATTTTTAAGAAAAATAATTGTTGGCGTACTTACATTTCTGGGTAACAACCTAATTAACCTGCGCTACAATGGGGTTTTATTTTTTCTCAAAAAATTCATGGGTTATAGAAATTCTTAGGTCAGTTTTTGAATCATTGGATCAAAATCCATTAAATATTGGTTAAGATGAGGAGATAAAATTTTAAAGACAGTATTTTCTTTTCTCTAAAAATATGAAATTTTGTGTTTTTTCTTAAAAGCTGTACGTGTTACAGAAATTCTTAGGTCAGTATATGAAAATTTCTTAAATACAAATATTGGTTAAGATGCGCAGATAAAAATATGAAAATTATGAAGACAACAGTTTTTTTTCTATGAGAATATGATTTTTTTGTATAATTCCATTTTTCTCTAAAATTTTACGTGTTACAGAAATTCTTAGGTCAGATTCTGAATCAGAATATAAAAATCTATTAAATACAAATATTGGTTAAGATGAGCAGATAAAAATATTAAACTTATAAAGACATATGAAAATATGAAATTTTTTGAATAATCCCTACTAAAATTTTACCTGTTACGGAAATTCTTAGGCCACATTCTGAATCAGTAGATCAAAATCTTTTCAATAAAAAAATTGGTTATGATGAGCAGGTGGAAAATTGAAAATTATAAAAACAATATTTTATTTTATATGAAAATATGAAATTTGTGAATAAAACCCTATTATTCTCAAAAATTGTACGTGTTACAGAAATTCTTAGGTCAGATTCCGAATCAGTATATGAAAATCTATTAAAACAAATATTGGTTAAGATGAGCAGATAGAAAAAAATTAAAATTTATAAAGACAGTAGTTTATTTTCTATGAAAAAAATAAAATTATAAAGACAGTAGTTTATTTTATATGAAAATATGAAATTTTGTATTTAAAATTCTATTTTTCTCAATAATTTTACGTGTTACAGAAATTTTTAGGTCAGATTGCAAATCATAATATGAAAATTTATTTAATATAAATATTGGAAAACATGGGCAAATAAAATAGTAAAATTATAAATACAATAGTCTATTTTCTATGAAAATATGGAATTTGTGAATAAAACCCAATTTTTCTCAAAAAAAAATACGTGTTACTAAAATTATTAGGTCAGATTCTGACTCAATGGATCAAAATCTATTGAATATGAATATTGGTTATAATGAGCAGATGAAAAATTTGAAATTATAAAGACAAGTTTTCTCTGAAAATACGAAATTTTGTGAATAATACCCTACTTTCTTAAAAATTTTACGTGTTACAGAAACTCTTAGGCCAGTTTCTGAATCAGTGGATCAAAATCTATTGAATAAAAATATTGGTTATGATGAGCAGATGGAAAATTGAAAAATATAAAAACAATATTTTATTTTATGTGAAAAACTGAAATTTGTGAATAAAACCTTATATTTCAAAAAAAAAAAATTACGTGTTACAGAAATTCATAGGTCAGATTCCGAATCAGTATATGAAAATCTATTAAAACAAATATTGGTTAAGATGAGCAGATAGAAAAAAATTAAAATTGTAAAGACAGTAGTTTATTTTCTATGAAAATATGAAATTTGTGTTTAAAACCCTATTTTCTCAAAACTTTTACGTGTTACAGAAGTTCTTAGGTCAGATTGCAAATCAGAATATGAAAATCTATTGAATATAAATATTGGTAAAGATGGGCAGATAAAAAAAATAAAATTATAAATACAATAGTCTATTTTCTATGAAAATATGGAATTTGCCAATAAAACCTAATTTTTCTCAAAAAATTTACGTATTACTAAAATTATTAGGTCAGATTCAGACTCAGTGGATCAAAATCTATTGAATATAAATATTGGTTATAATGAGCAGATGAAAAATTTAAAATTTTAAAGACAATATTAAATTTTCTTTGAAAATATGAAAATTTGTGGATAAAACCCTATTTTTCTCAAAAACTGTACGTGTTACAGGAATTCTGAAGTCAGATTCGGATTCAGCGGGCCAAATGAAACAAATGGTCAAAGTGCGTGAAAAAAGTTTCAATTTTGTCGACTAGTGTAATCAATCCGCTTAAGACAAACTTGCTTGTAAAATGAATCACAGAACCGTGTCCGTTACCACACATTGATAATGCAAAGACATCAAGAGTAGAAAAGTAGTTGAAAAAGCGTTATTGCCTACTAGAAGAACGGCATATAAAAGTCTAATTGAGTTGGAGTAGAAGATCATCGATTTGAAGAAAACCATCATAGGATTATATAAACATAATCAGTAATAGAAAATCCAGTGGATGGATTAATCAAGCCGATTCAAATGAACCACAGCAGCTTGCCTTTTATACAGTCGTATACATGTGAAGAAGAATGCTTACCGCAAAAAATCTACCTATAACCAACACACTAATTGCTACCTATATATGCCAAGAAATTCCTATTGGAATCCAAAAGTGATCAGAATGAATTGGATTAAGCGCTAATGTTAGATTCGTTGTTGGAAAATGCTTGTTTTAGATAACAAATGATCGTGTCAAAATTTTAATTTCGTATCTCAAGGGTAAGTGGTTCCTCAAGAAGCCTTAAGTTGTCAAAAATTAAAAAAAAATCAATTTCAATCAAAATCATTTTAATAATCAGATAATCTGGGCATACACTGTTATTAATCTGTTTAGTGAATACCCCTATTGTTTATTACTGTATAAAAAAGTTACTTTGGTTGAAAGCCATCCATTGAGGTCACCCCAAAATATTTCGAAAATCATGTAAAAGTAGATGCATATAATCTACAGAGCTCTGTGCGAACAAAAAAAAACTACCTATTAATGTCCACCAAATCCAACATGCATCACTCACGTCATATTAGGTAGGTAATTAATTTCTTTACAGGTAGGTGCAAATGATTCGGTACGCATTTTCCATCATATATACCTACTACTATATAAAAGGCATTATTCTTTAGTTCAAAACCATCCATTCGTCTTGTTCGGACTAATCTAGTCTAACCACTGAATTTTCTATTATACCTTGTCTTGCAAAAAAACATTGGAACTAGTCCACCATAACCACGCAGGTCATCTTCCATCTAACTAGACGGCTGCCGATCTCAATCAGTAACCATCACACTCTTTATTCATTCCAGGTTTATACAATTTACAATAATCTTCTCACAAAGCATAATTCTTCCAACGATTATACCTATCGACACTACCAATACTTTACTATGGTTAAGTATATCCTGCTTGTCGACAACACTTTCTTGCATGAAACAACTTTTTTGTCTTTTAATTGTGGAGAACGAGGTTAGGTATTTGCCTGACATTTCGGCATTCGAATTTCTTCAGAGGACATTAGTTTTTCGTTGATCTACTGGCGAAACTGCGTAGCCGTTTAAATCGTAGATTGAAATCACTAAAAGATTCCACAAAAGCGGTCGTAAACACTTTATTTCTTAATCGCTGCTTGACGTAGGCCAAGCGCACAGAAGAGATGGCGATTTTTTGAGCATTTCGTAAATCCAATTGGAAGTTATTGTGTGGTTTCTAATATGGCATCGGAAGGTAAGTTGTCAAAGGCACCTTCGATATCTAAGAGAAAACCCAAACAACCTTGTGTAAAAAAGTCACAGTGAACTTACCAGACTGGCAGGCATGGCGCACATGAAGAGGCACGTTGGCCAGATGAACATCACGGATGTGATGGTCGACAATGCGTTGTAGGCATTTCAGAAGAAAAGAGGTTAAACTGATAAGTCTGAAACTCTTTGCTTCTTCATACGACGCACGACCCACTTTCGGAATAAACTTTACAGTAATATCCCGCCAGGATTTGGGAATATACCCCATTAGCGTGGTTCAAAAAATCGTTTTTGCTCCACACCGCTTATTCGATTCCTAACCAGATTATACAGGGTGTTTGTTTCCGGACTTTAAATAATTTGGGGGCAGATAGGTCTTAATGAGACATGAAAAAGTGCCCAAGGAACATGGGGTCGCAAATCACTGCTAAGTGAGTTATTCAAAATTCTATGATTTTTAACATGCAAAACTTCAAAAAATTGTATCTCAGCTACCTTTGATCAAAATCTCAATCTTTTTGCATGAATTGAAAGCGTGAACCATTGTGCTGTTATGCTTCTTGGACAAAAACTCGATCTAAAGTGATTAACATGCTTAAATTTCGGAAAGTTTGCGGCAAAAGCAGAAAAAAATGCTCTTTTTTAGGTATTTTTGTAGTTTTTTAATAAAAACACGTAGTAAAGTAGAAAAGTGATATTCTACAAAAGATTGTTTATGTTGTTTTCTACCAAACTCTCTTTGGGACCAACATTGAATATTTTGTAGTTTGGCCACAATAATTAATTCAAAGTTAGGTAAGAAACTCATCGAATTGCGAAAAACATCGCCCCGATTTCATTGAACCGTGCTTTGGCAGCACTTCCCGTTCGTGTGCTTGCTGTTTTCTCTCCCACCAGCAGGCAAGCGAAACTATTGCAACGCACATGAATAGCCAAACATTGCCACACAACCATCCAACTGGTCCTGATTGGTGTTATGTTTGGCCGTGCATAACAAACATTGCACCAATCTGGGCGAGTTGGTCGTTCGGGTGGAGAGCCGGAGAAGTTTGTAGCCATGACCATGCCTCTGTTATTGTTGATGTGGGGAATGCGCACAGTTCAAAGCGGCGCATCGAATTTCCGCTATGGCGGAAAGCAATGCGGAGGTTGCGTGCGAAAGGACGCGCGCAAGATTTTTAAAACATTGCTATGCTAGTAGCGATACCAATGTTGGTCGCGGAGAGCAAAACGAGCTGCGTGGTGTTTAAAATCCACTGCCGAGTTGGGTTTCCTTGCACTCGCAGTCGAACTGCGGTGCTATTCAGATGGGGTGGGGTTATGCTGACGAAGTCAGATATTATTTTATTGATTTTAAATAAGTAATTTAATGAATAATTCCATAATTAATGTGTGTTAATTTATTAGTGTTGTATAATTACAGCTAATTTGCTAAATAAGCTGTGATTATACTTTTTTCTGGCATTACATACCATCGGGTACACAGTCTGTTCTGTACTATTTAAGGTATGAATGGGAGATATTAAGGTGGATTATTGCGGGAAGTTGGAAGTTTTAAATAAATGTTCGGTAATTATAGGTGATATTAGGGGGTATTCTGAGGGAAGTCGGTTCCTCCCAATAAGTGTTCGGTAATTTTAGGTGATATTAGGGGGCATTCTGAGGGAAGTCGGTTCCTCCCAAAAAGTGTTCGGTAATTTTAGGTGATATTAGGGGGCATTCTGAGGGAAGTCGGTTCCTCCCAATAAGTGTTCGGTAATTTTAGGTGATATTAGGGGGCATTCTGAGGGAAGTCGGTTCCTCCCAAAAAGTGTTCGGTAATTTTAGGTGATATTAGGGGGCATTCTGAGGGAAGTCGGTTCTTCCCAATAAGTGTTCGGTAATTTTAGGTGATATTAGGGGGTATTCTGAGGGAAGTCGGTTCCTCCCAATAAGTGTTCGGTAATTTTAGGTGATATTAGGGGGCATTCTGAGGGAAGTCGGTTCCTCCCAATAAGTGTTCGGTAATTTTAGGTGATATTAGGGGGTATTCTGAGGGAAGTGGGTTCCTCCTAATAAGTGTTCTGTAATTTTAGGTGATATTAGGGGGCATTCTGAGGGATGTCGGTTCCTCCCAAAAAGTGTTCGGTAATTTTAGGTGATATTAGGGGGTATTCTGAGGGAAGTCGGTTCCTCCCAATAAGTGTTCGGTAATTTTAGGTGATATTAGGGGGCATTCTGAGGGAAGTCGGTTCCTCCCAATAAGTGTTCGGTAATTTTAGGTGGTATTAGGGGGCATTCTGAGGGAAGTCGGTTCCTCCCAATTAGTGTTCGGTAATTTTAGATGATATTAGGGGGCATTCTGAGGGATGTCGGTTCCTCCCAAAAAGTGTTCGGTAATTTTAGGTGGTATTAGGGGGCATTCTGAGGGAAGTCGGTTCCTCCCAATAAGTGTTCGGTAATTTTAGGTGATATTAGGGGGTATTCTGAGGGAAGTCGGTTCCTCACAATAAGTGTTCGGTAATTTTAGGTGGTATTAGGGGGCATTCTGAGGGAAGTCGGTTCCTCCCAATAAGTGTTCGGTAATTTTAGGTGGTATTAGGAGGCATTCTGAGGGAAGTCGGTTCCTCCCAAAAAGTGTTCGGTAATTTTAGGTGATATTAGGGGGCATTCTGAGGGAAGTAGGTTCCTCCCAAAAAGTGTTCGGTAATTTTAGGTGATATTAGGGGGCATTCTGAGGGAAGTCGGTTCCTCCCAAAAAGTGTTCGGTAATTTTAGGTGATATTAGGGGGCATTCTGAGGGAAGTAGGTTCCTCCCAAAAAGTGTTCGGTAATTTTAGGTGATATTAGGGGGCATTCTGAGGGAAGTAGGTTCCTCCCAAAAAGTGTTCGGTAATTTTAGGTGATATTAGGGGGTATTCTGAGGGAAGTCGGTTCCTCCCAAAAAGTGTTCGGTAATTTTAGGTGGTATTAGGGGGCATTCTGAGGGAAGTCGGTTCCTCCCAATAAGTGTTCGGTAATTTTAGGTGATATTAGGGGGTATTCTGAGGGAAGTCGGTTCCTCCCAATAAGTGTTCGGTAATTTTAGGTGGTATTAGGGGGCATTCTGAGGGAAGTCGGTTCCTCCTAATAAGTGTTCGGTAATTTTAGGTGATATTAGGGGCATTCTGAGGGAAGTCGGTTCCTCCCAAAAAGTGTTCGGTAATTTTAGGTGATATTAGGGGGCATTCTGAGGGAAGTTGGGTCCTCCCAATAAGTGTTCGGTAATTTTAGGTGATATTGAAGGGCATTCTGAGGGAAATCGGTCTCTCCTAATAAGTGTGCGGTAATTTTAGGTTATATTGGGAGGCATTCTGAGGGAAGTCGGTTCCTCCCAATAAATGTTCGGTAATTTTAGGTGATATTGGAGGGCATTCTGAGGGAAGTTGGTTCCTCCCAATAAGCGTTCGGTAATTTTAGGTGATATTGGAGGGCATTCTGAGGGAAGTCGGTTCCTCCTAATAAGTGTACGGTAATTTTAGGTGATATTGGAGGGCATTCTGAGGGAAGTCGGTTCCTCCTAATAAGTGTACGGTAATTTTAGGTGATATTGGAGGGCATTCTGAGGGAAGTCGGTTCCTCCCAATAAGTGTTCGGTAATTTTAGGTGATATTGGAGGGCATTCTGAGGGAAGTCGGTTCCTCCTAATAAGTGTTCGATAATTTTAGGTGATATTGGAGGGCATTCTGAGGGAAGTCGGTTCCTCCTAATAAGTGTACGGTAATTTTAGGTGATATTGGAGGGCATTCTGAGGGAAGTCGGTTCCTCCCAATAAGTGTTCGGTAATTTTAGGTGATATTGGAGGGCATTCTGAGGGAAGGCGGTTCCTCCTAATAAGTGTACGGTAATTTTAGGTGATATTGGAGGGCATTCTGAGGGAAGTTGGGTCCTCCTAATAAGTGTACGGTAATTTTAGGTGATATTGGAGGGCATTCTGAGGGAAGTTGGATCCTCCCAATAAGTGTTCGGTAATTTTAGGTGATATTGAAGGGCATTCTGAGGGAAATCGGTTTCTCCTAATAAGTGTGCGGTAATTTTAGGTTATATTGGGAGGCATTCTGAGGGAAGTCGGTTCCTCCCAATAAATGTTCGGTAATTTTAGGTGATATTGGAGGGCATTCTGAGGGAAGTCGGTTCCTCCCAATAAGTGTTCGGTAATTTTAGGTGATATTGGAGGGCATTCTGAGGGAAGTCGGTTCCTCCTAATAAGTGTTCGATAATTTTAGGTGATATTGGAGGGCATTCTGAGGGAAGTCGGTTCCTCCTAATAAGTGTACGGTAATTTTAGGTGATATTGGAGGGCATTCTGAGGGAAGTCGGTTCCTCCCAATAAGTGTTCGGTAATTTTAGGTGATATTGGAGGGCATTCTGAGGGAAGTCGGTTCCTCCTAATAAGTGTACGGTAATTTTAGGTGATATTGGAGGGCATTCTGAGGGAAGTTGGGTCCTCCTAATAAGTGTACGGTAATTTTAGGTGATATTGGAGGGCATTCTGAGGGAAGTCGGTTCCTCCCAATAAGTGTTCGATAATTTTAGGTGATATTGGAGGGCATTCTGAGGGAAGTCGGTTCCTCCTAATAAGTGTTCGGTAATTTTAGGTGATATTGGAGGGCATTCTGAGGGAAGTCGGTTCCTCCCAATAAGTGTTCGGTAATTTTAGGTGATATTGGAGGGCATTCTGAGAGAAGTTGGTTCCTCCCAATAAATGTTCGGTAATTTTAGGTGATATTGGAGGGCATTCTGAGGGAAGTTGGTTCCTCCCAATAAGTGTTCGGTAATTTTAGGTAATATTGGAGGGCATTCTGAGGGAAGTCGGTTCCTCCTAATAAGTGTACGGTAATTTTAGGTGATATTGGAGGGCATTCTGAGGGAAGTCGGTTCCTCCCAATAAATGTTCGGTAATTTTAGGTGATATTGGGAGGCATTTTGAGGGAAGTCGGTTCCTCCCAATAAATGTTCGGCAATTTTAGGTGATACTGGGGGACATTCTGAGGGAAGTTGGTTCCTCCCAAAAAGTGTTCGGTAATTTTAGGTGATATTGGGAGGCATTCTGAGGGAAGTCGGTTCCTCCCAATAAATGTTCGGTAATTTTAGGTGATATTGGAGGGCATTCTGAGGGAAGTTGGTTCCTCCCAATAAGTGTACGGTAATTTTAGGTGATATTGGAGGGCATTCTGAGGGAAGTCGGTTCCTCCTAATAAGTGTTCGATAATTTTAGGTGATATTGGAGGGCATTCTGAGGGAAGTTGGTTCCTCCTAATAAGTGTTCGGTAATTTTAGGTGATATTGGAGGGCATTCTGAGGGAAGTCGGTTCCTCCTAATAAGTGTTCGGTAATTTTAGGTGATATTGGGAGGCATTCTGAGGGAAGTCGGTTCCTCCCAATAAGTGTTCGGTAATTTTAGGTGATATTGGGAGGCATTCTGAGGGAAGTCGGTTCCTCCCAATAAATGTTCGGCAATTTTAGGTGATAATGGGGGACATTCTGAGGGAAGTTGGTTCCTCCCAAAAAGTGTTCGGTAATTTTAGGTGATATTGGGAGGCATTCTGAGGGAAGTCGGTTCCTCCCAAAAAATGTTCGGTAATTTTAGGTGATATTGGAGGGCATTCTGAGAGAAGTTGGTTCCTCCCAATAAGTGTTCGGTAATTTTAGGTGATATTGGAGGGCATTCTGAGGGAAGTTGGTTCCTCCCAATAAGTGTTCGGTAATTTTAGGTGATATTGGAGGGCATTCTGAGGGAAGTCGGTTCCTCCCAATAAGTGTTCGGTAATTTTAGGTGATATTAGGGGGCATTCTGAGGGAAGTTGGTTCCTCCCAATAAGTGTTCGGTAATTTTAGGTGATATTGGAGGGCATTCTGAGAGAAGTTGGTTCCTCCCAATAAGTGTTCGGTAATTTTAGGTGATATTGGAGGGCATTCTGAGGGAAGTCGGTTCCTCCTAATAAGTGTGCGGTAATTTTAGGTTATATTGGGAGGCATTCTGAGGGAAGTCGGTTCCTCCCAATAAGTGTTCGGTAATTTTAGGTGATATTGGAGGGCATTCTGAGAGAAGTTGGTTCCTCCCAATAAGTGTTCGGTAATTTTAGGTGATATTGGAGGGCATTCTGAGGGAAGTCGGTTCCTCCTAATAAGTGTTCGGTAATTTAAGGTGATATTAGGGGGCATTCTGAGGGAAGTCGATGCCTCCCAATAAGTGTTCGGTAATTTTAGGTGATATTAGGGGGCATTCTGAGGGAAGTCGATGCCTCCCAATAAGTGTTCGGTAATTTTAGGTGATATTAGGGGGCATTCTGAGGGAAGTCGGTTCCTCCCAATAAGTGTTCGGTAATTTTAGGTGATAGTGGGAGGCTTTCTGAGGGAAGTTGGTTCCTCCCAATAAGTGTTCGGTAATTTTAGGTGATATTAGGGGGCATTCTGAGGGAAGTTGGTTCCTCCCAATAAGTGTTCGGTAATTTTAGGTGATATTGGGAGGCATTCTGAGGGAAGTCGGTTCCTCCCAATAAGTGTTCGGTAATTTTAGGTGATATTGGAGGGCATTCTGAGGGAAGTCGGTTCCTCCTAATAAGTGTTCGGTAATTTAAGGTGATATTAGGGGGCATTCTGAGGGAAGTCGGTTCCTCCCAATAAGTGTTCGGTAATTTTAGGTGATATTAGGGGGCATTCTGAGGGAAGTCGATGCCTCCCAATAAGTGTTCGGTAATTTTAGGTGATATTAGGGGGCATTCTGAGGGAAGTCGGTTCCTCCCAATAAGTGTTCGGTAATTTTAGGTGATAGTGGGAGGCTTTCTGAGGGAAGTTGGTTCCTCCCAATAAGTGTTCGGTAATTTTAGGTGATAGTGGGAGGCATTCTGAGGGAAGTAGGTTCCTCCTAATAAGTGTTCGGTAATTTTAGGTGATATTGGAAGGCATTCTGAGGGAAGTCGGTTCCTCCCAATAAGTGTTCGATAATTTTAGGTGATAGTGGGAGGCATTCTGAGGGAAGTAGGTTCCTCCCAATAAGTGTACGGTAATTTTAGGTGATATTGGGAGGCATTCTGAGGGAAGTCGGTTCCTCCCAATAAGTGTTCGATAATTTTAGGTGATAGTGGGAGGCATTCTGAGGGAAGTAGGTTCCTCCCAATAAGTGTACGGTAATTTTAGGTGATATTAGGGGGCATTCTGAGGGAAGTCGGTTCCTCCCAATAAGTGTTCGGTAATTTTAGGTGATAGTGGGAGGCTTTCTGAGGGAAGTTGGTTCCTCCCAATAAGTGTTCGGTAATGTTAGGTGATAGTGGGAGGCATTCTGAGGGAAGTCGATTCCTCCCAATAAGTGTTCGGTAATTTAAGGTGATATTAGGGGGCATTCTGAGGGAAGTCGGGAATTTTAGGTAATATTGAAGGGCATTCTGAGGGAAGTTGGTTCCTCCCAATAAGTGTTCGGTTATTTTAGGTTATATTGGGAGGCATTCTGAGGGAAGTCGGTTCCTCCCAATAAATGTTCGGTAATTTTAGGTGATATTGGAGGGCATTCTGAGGGAAGTTGGTTCCTCCCAATAAGTGTTCGGTAAATTTAGGTGATATTGGAGGGCATTTTGAGGGGAGTCGGTTCCACTTAATAAGTGTACGGTAGTTTTAGGTGATAGTGGAAGGCATTCTGAGGGAAGTGGGTTCCTCCCAATAAGTGTTCGAAACAGCGTGAATGAAATTTACATTCACCGCGTCGAGAGTTGCCTTCACAGCTCGCTCACGACTTTGGTATACGTTTGCGACCCCAATGTTATTCGGCAAACTTTTAGATAAAACAACAAGGTTAAATTCATCCATACATTGTTTTTCGATAGCATGTTTCTGAACTGAGATAATAGCAAATGAATGTAAATCTTTGCAAATGAATGGTCACAACCTTGGTGTTCGATAATTTTAGGTGATATTGGGGGGCATTCTGAGGGAAATCGGTTCCTACTAATAAGTGTTCGGTAATTTAAGGTGATAGTGGGGGGCATTCTGAGGGAAGTTGGGTCCTCCCAATAAGTGGTCGGTAATTTTAGGTGATATTTAGGGACATTCTTAGGGAATTCGGTTCCTCCCAATAAGTGTTCGGTAATTTTGGGTGACATTGAGGGGCATTCTGAGGGAGTTGGGTCGATTCTATACCATTACCCGGAAAACCATTACCCGGAATGCCATTTACCATTTACGGTAATGTACCATTTACCGGAATGTACTATTTACCGAAAACCCGTTTACCGGAATGTTTAATTTACCGGAAACATATTATCTCTCAAGTAAAACACTTGTCACAGAAGAGTAACGGTGGCGCAGGGTTTGTTGCGCAGCTGTCATTGTGACTAACTTTTATCATGTGAATACTTACTTGCTAGAAGTAAGTCACAATGAATTCTGTGCAACAAAACTCCGCGCCACCGTGACTCTTCTGTGACAAGTGTGTTACTTGAGGGTTGAGGGTAAATATGTTTCCGGTAAATTAAACATTCCGGTAAACGGGTTTCCGGTAAATAGTACATTCCGGTAAATGGTACATTGCGGTAAATGGCATTCCGGGTAATGGTATAGAGTCGATTCAACTTCCCTCTGAATGCCCCTCAATGTTACCTAAAATTTTCAAACACTCATTGGGAGGACCCAACTTCCCTCAGAATGCCTCTCAATAACACTTAAAATTTTCAAACACCCATTGGGATTTGGGAGGACTCAACTTCCCTCAAGGTGTCCTTCAATATCGCCTAAAATTTTCAAACACCCATATGGAGGACCCAACTTCTCTCAGGATGTCCTTCAATTTCACCAAATATTTTCAAACACTCATTGGGAGGACCTAACTTCCCTCAGGATGCTCCCAATATCACCAAAAATTACCAACCACTTCCCAGACAACCAGTAATCGTATAAGATGTTGCATAAGATGATAAAGTTGAGGCCATATGCGTGCATGCCTCCATTTAGGCGCATGTAAAATGTACGCATATCGTCAAATCGAAACCAACTTCCCCAGAATGCCTCCCAATATCACCTAAAAAAACCGACCACTTATTGGGAGGACCCAACTTCCTCCAGGATGCTCCCCAATATCACCTGAAATTACCGAACACTTATTGGGAGGACTCAACCTTCCTCAAAATGCCCTCCAATATCACCTAAAATTTCCAAACACTAAATTACCTTAAATTACCGAACACTCTTTTGGAGGACCCTACTTCCCTCAGAATGCCCCCCAATATTACCTTAAATTGCCGATTACTTATTGTGAGGAACCAACTTCCCTCAGAATGACCCCCCCCCCCCCCCCCCCCAATATCACCTTAAACTACCGAATACTTATTGGGAGGACCCAACTTCACTCAGGATGCCCTCCAGTGTTACATAAAGTTTCCTAACACTCATTGGGAAGACCCAACTTCCCTCAGGATGACTTTAAATATCACCTAAAATTACCAAAAACTCATTGGGAGGACGCAACTTTCCTTAGAATGCCCTCCAATATCACCAAAAATTTTCAAACACTCATTGGGAGGACCCAACTTCCCTTAGAATGTCCTCCAATATCACCTAAACTTACCGAACACTTATTGGGAGGACCCAACTTCCCTCAGAATGCCCCCCAATATCACCTAAAATTACCGAACACTTATTGGGAGGAACCGACTTCCCTCAGACTGTCCCCCAATATCACCTAAAATTACCGAACACTTATTGGGAGGAACCGACTTCCCTCAGAATGCCTCCCACTATCACCTAAAATTACCGAACACTTATTGGGAGGAACCAACCTCCCTAAGAATGCCCTCCAATATCACCTAAAATTACCGAACACTTATTGGGAGGAACAAACTTCCCTAAGAATGTCCCTCAATATCACCTTAAATTACCGAACACTTATTGGAAGGGACCAACTTCCCTCAGAATGCCCCCCAATATCACCTAAAATTACCGAACACTTATTGGGAGGAACCGACTTCCCTCAGACTGTCCCCCAATATCACCTAAAATTACCGAACACTTATTGGGAGGAACCGACTTCCCTCAGAATGCCTCCCACTATCACCTAAAATTACCGAACACTTATTGGAAGGACCCAACTTCCCTAAGAATGCCCTCCAATATCACCTAAAATTACCGAACACTTATTGGGAGGAACCGACTTCCCTCAGACTGTCCCCCAATATCACCTAAAATTACCGAACACTTATTGGGAGGAACCGACTTCCCTCAGAATGCCTTCCACTATCACCTAAAATTACCGAACACTTATTGGGAGGAACCAACCTCCCTAAGAATGCCCTCCAATATCACCTAAAATTACCGAACACTTATTGGGAGGAACCAACTTCCCTAAGAATGTCCCTCAATATCACCTTAAATTACCGAACACTTATTGGGAGGGACCAACTTCCCTAAGAATTCCCCCCAATATCACCTAAAATTACCGAACACTTATTGGAAGGACCCAACTTCCCTAAGAATGCCCTCCAATATCACCTAAAATTACCGAACACTTATTGGGAGGAACCGACTTCCCTCAGAATGCTCCCCAATATTATCTTAAATTACCGAACACTTATTGGGAGGAACCAACGTCCCTCAGAATGCCTCCCACTATCACTTAAAATTACCGAACACTTATTGGAAGGACCCAACTTCCCTCAGAATGTCCCCCAATATCACCTAAAATTATCGAACACTTATTGGGAGGAACCAACTTCCCTAAGAATGCCTCCCACTATCACCTAAACTTACCAAACACTTTTTGGGAGGAATCAACTTCTCTCAGAATGTCCCCCATTATCACCTAAACTTACCGAACACTTATTGGGAGGAACCAACTTTCCTAAGAATGCATCCCACTATCACCTAAAATTACCGAACACTTATTGGGAGGAACCAAATTCCCTCAGAATGCCCTCCAATATCACCTAAAATTACCGAACACTTGTTGGGAGGAACCGACTTCCTCCAGAATGCCCCCTAATATCACCTAAAATTACCGAACACTTATTGGGAGGAACCGACTTCCCTCAGAATGCCCCCTAATATCACCTAAAATTACCGAACACTTATTGGAAGTAACCCACTTCCCTCTGAATGCCTTCCACTATCACCTAAAATTACCGAACACTTATTGGGAGGAACCAACTTCCCTCAGAATGCCCTCCATTATCACCTAAAATTACCGAACACTTATTGGGAGGAACCAACTTCCCTCAGAATGCCCTCCAATATCACCTAAAATTACCGAACATTTATTGGGAGGAACCCACTTCCTACCGAATGCCTCCCACTATCACCTAAAATTACCGAACACTTATTAGGAGGAACCAACTTCCCTCAGAATGCCCTACAATATCACCTAAAATTACCGAACACTTATTGGGAGGAACCAACTTCCCTCAGAATGCCCTCCAATATCACCTAAAATTACCGAACACTTATTGGGAGGAACCGACTTCCCCCAGAATGCCCTCCAATATCACCTAAAATTACCGAACACTTATTGGAAGGAACCGACTTCCCTCAGAATGCCCCCTAATATCACCTAAAATTACCGAACACTTATTGAGAGGAACTGACTTCCCTCAGAATGCCTCCCACCATCACCTAAAATTACCGAACACTTATTGGGAGGAACCAACTTCCCTCAGAATGCCCTCCAATATCACCTAAAATTACCGAACACTTATTGGGAGGAACCCACTTCCCTCAGAATGCCTCCCACTATCACCTAAAATTACAGTACACTTATTAGGAGGAACCGACTTCCCTCAGAATGCCCTCCAATATCACCTAAAATTACCGAACACTTATTGGAAGGAACCGACTTCCCTCAGAATACCCCCTAATATCACCTAAAATTACCGAACACTTATTGGGAGGAACCGACTTCCCTCAGAATGCCCCCTAATATCACCTAAAATTACCGAACACTTATTGGGAGGAACCGACTTCCCTCAGAATGCCTCCCACTATCACCTAAAATTACCGAACACTTATTGGGAGGAACCAACTTCCCTCAGAATGCCCTCCAATATCACCTAAAATTACCGAACACTTATTGGGAGGAACCCACTTCCCTCAGAATGCCTCCCACTATCACCTAAAATTACAGTACACTTATTAGGAGGAACCGACTTCCCTCAGAATGCCCTCCAATATCACCTAAAATTACCGAACACTTATTGGAAGGAACCGACTTCCCTCAGAATACCCCCTAATATCACCTAAAATTACCGAACACTTATTGGGAGGAACCGACTTCCCTCAGAATGCCCCCTAATATCACCTAAAATTACCAAACACTTATTGGGAGGAACCGACTTTCCTCAGAATGCCCCCTAATATCATCTAAAATTACCGAACACTTATTGGGAGGCATCGACTTCCCTCAGAATGCCCCCTAATACCACCAAAAATAACCGAACACTTATTGGGAGGAACCGACTTCCCTCAGAATGCCCCCTAATATCACCTAAAATTACCGAACACTTTTTGGGAGGAACCGACTTCCCTCAGAATGCCCCCTAATATCACCTAAAATTACCGAACACTTATTGGGAGGAACCGACTTCCCTCAGAATACCCCCTAATATCACCTAAAATTACCGAACACTTTTTGGGAGGAACCGACTTCCCTCAGAATGCCCCCTAATATCACCTTAAATTACCGAACACTTTTTGGGAGGAACCGACTTCCCTCAGAATACCCCCTAATATCACCTAAAATTACCGAACACTTTTTGGGAGGAACCGACTTCCCTCAGAATGCCCCCTAATATCACCTTAAATTTCCGAACACTTATTGGGAGGAACCGACTTCCCTCAGAATACCCCCTAATATCATCTAAAATTACCGAACACTAATTGGGAGGAACCGACTTCCCTCAGAATGCCCCCTAATACCACCTAAAATTACCGAACACTTATTGGGAGGAACCGACTTCCCTCAAAATGCCCCCTAATATCACCTAAAATTACCGAACACTTATTGGGAGGAACCGACTTCCCTCAGAATGCCCCCTAATATCACCTAAAATTACCGAACACTTATTGGGAGGAACCGACTTCCCTCAGAATACCCCCTAATATCATCTAAAATTACCGAACACTAATTGGGAGGAACCGACTTCCCTCAGAATGCCCCCTAATATCACCTAAAATTACCGAACACTTATTAGGAGGAACCCACTTCCCTCAGAATACCCCCTAATATCACCTAAAATTACCGAACACTTATTGGGAGGAACCGACTTCCCTCAGAATGCCCCCTAATATCACCTAAAATTACCGAACACTTATTGGGAGGAACCGACTTCCCTCAGAATGCCCCCTAATACCACCTAAAATTACCGAACACTTATTGGGAAGAACCGACTTCCCTCAGAATGCCCCCTAATATCACCTAAAATTACCGAACACTTTTTGGGAGGAACCGACTTCCCTCAGAATGCCCCCTAATATCACCTAAAATTACCGAACACTTTTTGGGAGGAACCGACTTCCCTCAGAATACCCCCTAATACCACCTAAAATGACCGAACACTTATTGGGAGGAACCGACTTCCCTCAGAATACCCCCTAATATCACCTAAAATTACCGAACACTTATTGGGAGGAACCGACTTCCCTCAGAATGCCCCCTAATACCACCTAAAATTACCGAACACTTATTGGGAAGAACCGACTTCCCTCAGAATACCCCCTAATATCACCTAAAATGACCGAACACTTATTGGGAGGAACCGACTTCCCTCAGAATGCCCCCTAATATCACCTAAAATTACCGAACACTTTTTGGGAGGAACCGACTTCCCTCAGAATGCCCCCTAATATCACCTAAAATTACCGAACACTTATTGGGAGGAACCGACTTCCCTCAGAATGCCCCCTAATATCACCTAAAATTACCGAACACTTTTTGGGAGGAACCGACTTCCCTCAGAATGCCCCCTAATATCACCTAAAATTACCGAACACTTATTGGGAGGAACCGACTTCCCTCAGAATACCCCCTAATATCACCTAAAATGACCGAACACTTATTGGGAGGAACCGACTTCCCTCAGAATACCCCCTAATATCACCTAAAATTACCGAACACTTATTGGGAGGAACCGACTTCCCTCAGAATGCCCCCTAATACCACCTAAAATTACCGAACACTTATTGGGAAGAACCGACTTCCCTCAGAATACCCCCTAATATCACCTAAAATGACCGAACACTTATTGGGAGGAACCGACTTCCCTCAGAATGCCCCCTAATATCACCTAAAATTACCGAACACTTTTTGGGAGGAACCGACTTCCCTCAGAATGCCCCCTAATATCACCTAAAATTACCGAACACTTATTGGGAGGAACCGACTTCCCTCAGAATGCCCCCTAATATCACCTAAAATTACCGAACACTTATTGGGAGGAACCGACTTCCCTCAGAATACCCCCTAATATCACCTAAAATGACCGAACACTTATTGGGAGGAACCGACTTCCCTCAGAATACCCCCTAATATCACCTAAAATTACCGAACACTTATTGGGAGGAACCGACTTCCCTCAGAATGCCCCCTAATATCACCTAAAATTACCGAACACTTATTGGGAGGAACCGACTTCCCTCAGAATACCCCCTAATATCACCTAAAATGACCGAACACTTATTGGGAGGAACCGACTTCCCTCAGAATGCCCCCTAATATCACCTAAAATTACCGAACACTTTTTGGGAGGAACCGACTTCCCTCAGAATGCCCCCTAATATCACCTAAAATTACCGAACACTTATTGGGAGGAACCGACTTCCCTCAGAATGCCCCCTAATACCACCTAAAATTACCGAACACTTATTGTGAGGAACCGACTTCCCTCAGAATGCCCCCTAATATCACCTAAAATTACCGAACACTTATTGGGAGGAACCGACTTCCCTCAGAATGCCCCCTAATATCACCTAAAATTACCGAACACTTATTGGGAGGAACCGACTTCCCTCAGAATACCCCCTAATATCATCTAAAATTACCGAACACTAATTGGGAGGAACCGACTTCCCTCAGAATGCCCCCTAATACCACCTAAAATTACCGAACACTTATTGGGAGGAACCGACTTCCCTCAGAATGCCCCCTAATATCACCTAAAATTACCGAACACTTATTGGGAGGAACCGACTTCCCTCAGAATACCCCCTAATATCACCTAAAATTACCGAACACTTTTTGGGAGGAACCGACATCCCTCAGAATGCCCCCTAATATCACCTAAAATTACCGAACACTTATTAGGAGGAACCCACTTCCCTCAGAATACCCCCTAATATCACCTAAAATTACCGAACACTTATTGGGAGGAACCGACTTCCCTCAGAATGCCCCCTAATATCACCTAAAATTACCGAACACTTTTTGGGAGGAACCGACATCCCTCAGAATGCCCCCTAATATCACCTAAAATTACCGAACACTTATTGGGAAGAACCGACTTCCCTCAGAATGCCCCCTAATATCACCTAAAATTACCGAACACTTTTTGGGAGGAACCGACTTCCCTCAGAATGCCCCCTAATATCACCTAAAATTACCGAACACTTATTGGGAGGAACCGACTTCCCTCAGAATACCCCCTAATATCACCTAAAATTACCGAACACTTTTTGGGAGGAACCGACATCCCTCAGAATGCCCCCTAATATCACCTAAAATTACCGAACACTTATTAGGAGGAACCCACTTCCCTCAGAATGCCCCCTAATATCACCTAAAATTACCGAACACTTATTAGGAGGAACCGACTTCCCTCAGAATGCCCCCTAATATCACCTAAAATTACCGAACACTTATTGGGAGGAACCGACTTCCCTCAGAATACCCCCTAATATCACCTAAAATTACCGAACACTTATTGGGAAGAACCGACTTCCCTCAGAATGCCCCCTAATATCACCTAAAATTACCGAACACTTATTGGGAGGAACCGACTTCCCTCAGAATGCCCCCTAATATCACCTAAAATTACCGAACACTTATTGGGAGGAACCGACTTCCCTCAGAATGCCCCCTAATATCACCTAAAATTACCGAACACTTTTTGGGAGGAACCGACATCCCTCAGAATGCCCCCTAATATCACCTAAAATTACCGAACACTTATTGGGAAGAACCGACTTCCCTCAGAATGCCCCCTAATATCACCTAAAATTACCGAACACTTTTTGGGAGGAACCGACTTCCCTCAGAATGCCCCTTATATCACCTAAAATTACCGAACACTTTTTGGGAGGAACCGACATCCCTCAGAATGCCCCCTAATATCACCTAAAATTACCGAACACTTATTAGGAGGAACCCACTTCCCTCAGAATACCCCCTAATATCACCTAAAATTACCGAACACTTATTGGGAGGAACCGACTTCCCTCAGAATGCCCCCTAATATCACCTAAAATTACCGAACACTTATTGGGAGGAACCGACTTCCCTCAGAATACCCCCTAATATCACCTAAAATTACCGAACACTTATTGGGAAGAACCGACTTCCCTCAGAATGCCCCCTAATATCACCTAAAATTACCGAACACTTTTTGGGAGGAACCGACTTCCCTCAGAATGCCCCCTAATATCACCTAAAATTACCGAACACTTATTGGGAGGAACCGACTTCCCTCAGAATACCCCCTAATATCACCTAAAATTACCGAACACTTATTGGGAGGAACCGACTTCCCTCAGAATGCCCCCTAATACCACCTAAAATTACCGAACACTTATTGGGAAGAACCGACTTCCCTCAGAATGCCCCCTAATATCACCTAAAATTACCGAACACTTTTTGGGAGGAACCGACTTCCCTCAGAATGCCCCCTAATATCACCTAAAATTACCGAACACTTATTGGGAGGAACCGACTTCCCTCAGAATGCCCCCTAATATCACCTAAAATTACCGAACACTTATTGGGAGGAACCGACTTCCCTCAGAATGCCCCCTAATATCACCTAAAATTACCGAACACTTTTTGGGAGGAACCGACTTCCCTCAGAATGCCCCCTAATATCACCTAAAATTACCGAACACTTATTGGGAGGAACCGACTTCCCTCAGAATGCCCCCTAATATCACCTAAAATTACCGAACACTTATTGGGAGGAACCGACTTCCCTCAGAATACCCCCTAATATCACCTATAATTACCGAACATTTATTTAAAACTTCCAACTTCCCGCAATAATCCACCTTAATATCTCCCATTCATACCTTAAATAGTACAGAACAGACTGTGTACCCGATGGTATGTAATGCCAGAAAAAAGTATAATCACAGCTTATTTAGCAAATTAGCTGTAATTATACAACACTAATAAATTAACACACATTAATTATGGAATTATTCATTAAATTACTTATTTAAAATCAATAAAATAATATCTGACTTCGTCAGCATAACCCCACCCCATCTGAATAGCACCGCAGTTCGACTGCGAGTGCAAGGAAACCCAACTCGGCAGTGGATTTTAAACACCACGCAGCTCGTTTTGCTCTCCGCGACCAACATTGGTATCGCTACTAGCATAGCAATGTTTTAAAAATCTTGCGCGCGTCCTTTCGCACGCAACCTCCGCATTGCTTTCCGCCATAGCGGAAATTCGATGCGCCGCTTTGAACTGTGCGCATTCCCCACATCAACAATAACAGAGGCATGGTCATGGCTACAAACTTCTCCGGCTCTCCACCCGAACGACCAACTCGCCCAGATTGGTGCAATGTTTGTTATGCACGGCCAAACATAACACCAATCAGGACCAGTTGGATGGTTGTGTGGCAATGTTTGGCTATTCATGTGCGTTGCAATAGTTTCGCTTGCCTGCTGGTGGGAGAGAAAACAGCAAGCACACGAACGGGAAGTGCTGCCAAAGCACGGTTCAATGAAATCGGGGCGATGTTTTTCGCAATTCGATGAGTTTCTTACCTAACTTTGAATTAATTATTGTGGCCAAACTACAAAATATTCAATGTTGGTCCCAAAGAGAGTTTGGTAGAAAACAACATAAACAATCTTTTGTAGAATATCACTTTTCTACTTTACTACGTGTTTTTATTAAAAAACTACAAAAATACCTAAAAAAGAGCATTTTTTTCTGCTTTTGCCGCAAACTTTCCGAAATTTAAGCATGTTAATCACTTTAGATCGAGTTTTTGTCCAAGAAGCATAACAGCACAATGGTTCACGCTTTCAATTCATGCAAAAAGATTGAGATTTTGATCAAAGGTAGCTGAGATACAATTTTTTGAAGTTTTGCATGTTAAAAATCATAGAATTTTGAATAACTCACTTAGCAGTGATTTGCGACCCCATGTTCCTTGGGCACTTTTTCATGTCTCATTAAGACCTATCTGCCCCCAAATTATTTAAAGTCCGGAAACAAACACCCTGTATGTCTTCTCACAAAATTTGAGCTCATTTGGTTGAAAATTGAGACTGCACAAGCCCGTCAAAGTTTGTATGGGAAATACTATGGGAAAACGTATGTTTTCATTCAATCAACCGTAGCATTTCCCCAAGTGCCTTAATGGGTTAGTCGACCCTTGGTAATACTAGGCTACTCTATCAGCTACAACTTTGCCGAAGACCGCATTCAAATCGGACGCCTCATTAATTAGTTACCGATTTTTATCCAGAATCGGAATCTTTACTCATGATGGTTAAACTATTCGGTGGGCATCACTGCATTCTGCAGTGGAACATAGTAGCCATGATTTCAGTGTGCTACACGCTTACCTGAAACTACCCATCGCATGGGTCGATCTTACCCGGATTTTCATGTTATCAGAAGTTGTCAAAATCCGGGTAATCGATCTCGCAACAAAAGAGTCATCTTTACTCTGATTATGGGTAAACGGTTCTTTGCGAAAATCCCGATACCCAGCTTTTCTTGGTTGTATGTTGATGGCTAAATCTGAGTAAACATCTGGGTAAGTGGCATTTGTCAAAACTTTTACATTGTTCGCAACGTGTTCCGAAAAATTAGAGCCTGTGGAAAATTTTGCAAATTTTGGATTGTGAAAGCTGCAAACTGGTAAGTAATCAGTATTCTCCATGATTAAATTTATTATCCAGATATTTTTGCAATTTCCCCAGCTGCAACATCTTTGGCGAAGGAGGCCGATGTAGGCGCGCGGAAGGCAAACTTGTTGCTCGCCTTCTGCAACAGTCATAACATCACTGGTAGGTTTTTGTACATCTGCTAATCGAATCATTCAATAACTAATTATATTTTCCCATAAATTAAGGATCTGGCCCAACTTGGAGAAACTGCACATAATCTACACAATTATACAGGCGATACATGCGAGGCTGGCCATCAAAATCCGGAGCTCGATAATGAACGTAGGATCACCATATCACTTTGCAAGCAATTTATTCGTCAATATAAATATTATACTATAATGTAATTTTATTTGTTAAGACTTAAATAAATCCTATGTATTTTATTTTGGGAGTTTTTTTTTAACCAGGAAAACAACAGTTCTATGAGGCATCCCTTTCGTGTATGGTTACTCATTTATGCAAAAATGGGTAGAAAATACCCTGATGAGAAACGTCTAAATCAGGGTAACCGTTACCCAGATTTTGCAGCCGATACCGGTAACCCAGATTTGAGTAAAGATACCTTTACCCACTTTAGAGTAACTGCAGTTTTGCTCGATCTGGGTCGCTTTGACATCAATCTGGGTAGCTGAGGGTTAGCGTGTATCTTTGGCGCCATATGCAGCAATGTTGCCTGCTGGGAAGCTGGAGGATCATAGCTAAAGTTTGCCCAGTTGGATACAAATCGATAACTAATTAATGAGGCGTCCGATTTGAATGCGGTCTTCGGCAAAGTTGTAGCTGATAGAGTAGCCTAGTCTTACCAAGGGTCGACTAACCCAATAGGGCACTTGTGGAAATGCTACGGTCGATTGAATGAAAAACATCGTTTTCCCATAGTAATTCCCATACAAACTTTGACAGGCTTGTGCAGTCTCAATTTTCAACCAAATGAGCTTTAATTTTGTGAGAAGGCATATAATCTGGTTAGGAATCGAATAAGCGGTGTGGAGCAAAAACGATTTTTTGAACCACGCTAATACCCCATAGCAAAACTGCAAACAAGTAGTTATTTCAAAACATGTTTGAAATACAAATCCCTTCAGAATCAAAATAGGATAAATCCCATCTGCCCCAGGAGATTTAAAAGGAGCAAAGCTATTTAGTGCCCACTCAATCGATTCTACAATTATGATACTCCGAGCCGAAGCCGGGGAATCGTAACTACAAGAAAAAACATCAGGTTCATCCGAAGATGTAATATCCACACATCCAGGGAAGTGTGTGCTGAATAAGCATTCCAGAACTTCCTCATCAGAGGAAGTCAGATCGCCATTTGGCAAACGAAGTTCGTTCACTCGGAAATCCTTAGATTTCGCAAGGATTTTATTTAACCGACTGACTTCACTCAAACTGGAAACATTTGTACAAAGGTTTTTCCAGCCGGATCGTTCAGCAGACCGGTAGGCCTTGTGAGCCGATTCACAGACCGCAGAAGGCAAGCTTCTTTAACCCTAAAAGGGATACCTTCATGGCCTCAGTTTCGTCACCTCGCTGAGTGTGTTCCATCAAAGACGAGCTCTGAAAGGCGCCTGGGGTCCAATGGACCCCAGGTATCCCTTTTAGGGTTAAAAGCTTCCATGATGAAGGCCGTTTTAGTATCAACGGCATCATCTAAATCACTTGGAGTGTCAATGGATGGTGAGTATCCATGAAATTTGGCCGCAACTAAATCAGTGAAGAGATCCCAGCTGGTTGACCGGGGGTTCCTGAAACGCAAAGTTTGCTAAGTAACATTCACATGTTCAAAAAAGATGTAGCGATGGTCAGATAAAGATTCTTCATCTGACACTTGCCAATTGGTCTGCTCGTGATTAATTCTACTAGAGTAAAGTGTTATATCTAACACTTCCTCTCTAGCAGATACCTTGAAGGTTGGGCGGTTGCCTATGTTAAGTAATACAAGATCTGTACTACTTACGCATTAGGTAAGGCTATTTAATAGAATCGAACTATCTAATTGAATAAAAAATGAATTAACATAATCAATACAAACAAGAAAATGAATCAGTGACATTCAACGTCTTTGGACATTAAAATCAACTCTGAAAAGTGCCATTATAGACCAAATCAGATCAGATCTTCCAAATCAAAATTCAACAAATTGAAGTACAATGCAGAAAAAAACAATCCAAAGTACGTGTCATGTCATCAAGATAATAGACAAAATTTCATTTCCTTGGGAAACCCATGAAATCGACGAATCGATGAAGATTGTCCAAGGAGAATCAGTAATTAATAGAAAAACCAGTGGTTAGGCTTGAACAGGCCAAACAAGTCCTTTCAAATGGATGGCTCTAAACCAAAGCAGGTCCCCTTTAATACAATCGTAGGTACTTGTAATACACAATGCCTACCGCATATATTCTACCGGTAATCAAGCCACTGATTGCTACCTACACACGTCACGAAATTTCCTTTGGGATCGCACTTCTGATACACCTTTTTTGGTCGCACAGAGACCAGAGGTAAAAAGCGTCGATATTGTCTTCGCATTGCGCTTAAGTGTAGTCTGAAAAATGTGCTAATTTGAGTAATGAAAGAAAGTTGTAGAGAAGGAGTAAAATTACAAAATACAGGGAATACATTTTTATAACGAACATTCGTGTTTTGAACGAGAAAAATGCTTTCGAAATTTCAATGATGACGGTGATATCAATGACGAATTCATCAACCTTTATTATAAAAGTTGAGGAAATATACCTATCTTCAACTTGGACAAAACATATAAATCAAAGCTCAGGAGCGAGAGGTGCAGTTCGAAAGTAGGTAATACAAGTCACAGCCGAAATAACTCACAAGACAGTAGAAAACCAATTTTCGTTCTGATTTAACAATCAGAACAGAACAAATACTCATAGGCGACGTCTTAATCGATAAGACAAATGAAGAATTAATTATCAACTAAGTACTAGGGTAAGGAATGTACTGAAAGCATACAGTAGATAGATACGCAAGCGAGTGATAAGAGATATTAACAGAGGGCCATTGTTGAACAACACAATCACAGCGATGATCTTTTTGCCTTACATCCTCGTGTTGGACGGCTAGATAATAGTTTTCATCTGACTACTATTACCTAGCCGTCCAACAATTGCTGTTCAATTTCTCTTATCGCTCGTTTGGGTATCTATCCACCGTATTCTTTCATTACTCCCTCTTACTAAATACGAGTAGTATTGATATCACCGAAAAAGGTCAATTAAAGTTAATATGAATAAGTTAAATGAATATCCGGAAGGCTTCCCATTATTCCTCACCAATGTAAAGCGAGCAGAGGAATATAAACCAGACAGGAAGAGACGACTACACAAAACGAAGCTGACGAATCTACGAACAAACAGTCAAAATTTGAGATTTTTTTATGCACTCTATGAAAAGTTACTGCATGTTGAATTTTTTTGTGGGAGGAAAAAAGTTGCCTATCCCAAACATTTTGGCCATCCCCTGTACCATTTAGAACTTTGGTTCATATGATTAGTTGGCAACTTGGCCACTAGAGGGACCATCAACAGTTTGATGCTACAGGAACCATATCAGGTTGTCAAGCAAACATTACGATATGCGACAGCTAAAGACCCTGATAATTTGGAGGGATAGTTTCTTCAGAAAAGTTGTTGGGTACGCCAATAACTTACTGACGATGAGTTGCCAAGTTCGAAATTCCTCCACTGGGCGGTGCTAGTGAACAAGTAAATTTTCAAAACCTCATATCAAGGATGGGAAAAAATCATTAATTTATTGCGTATCCCTCACTCACATCCACGCACAATCTGATGCGAGTGTGCTTCTCCCCCAGCCAAGCAAAATCTTTCCACTTTCATTGCCTATTCTTTCCAATCGCCAAGCACCGAGCGACGCAAGCAACGACGGCCGAATGAATCGCTACCGAATCTGAGTGCCGAAGGCGAACGAACCAAGATTGAACGAATGTTTGCGTTCTGAGTCGGGTGCGAGAACATTCATTTTGGAACGTTCATTTGGCGTTCAGTGGAAGCATTCAGTACTGGGAATTGAATCAGTGAGTGCGTTTTGATTCAATCAGCTGAATGCCACTCGATAGTTGAGAGAGCGAACGTTCTTGTCGTATACACCGATGCAAGCTGATTTATTTCGCTTTCTATTTGTTTCTCTCCTGATTCGCTTCGGTGGCGTCGATGGCGAGCCGTTCGTGTTGCGTTCGTTGCTAGTGCGCCGTTCTCTCACTCAGCATTGGGTTGTTGGCGTTCTTTTTGCTATTTTGCATCGCCGGCATTCGGGTGAGCGAATGAGTTTTCCCATGCTTGCCTCATATCTCAGAATCCGGATAACTTAGAAAGTTGGTGCCTTCGACAAAGTTGATCAGTATGACATAAACTTACATAAAAATAAACACTTGTTTCGCAATTCTGCCACAAGACGGCGCTAGTAAACATGTAAATTTTGGAAATCTTATATCTCAGAATCCTGATAACTTAGAAAGTTGGTGTCTTTGGCAAAGTTGACCAGTAGGACATAAACTTACATAAAAATAAACACTTGTTTTAAAATTCTGCCACTAGCTGCCAAAATAGTGTATGAAAAGTTCACTTCAAGTTGCAACATTTTCTTGTATGTAAATTAATTGTTAAGGCAGTGTCGGTGGAAATTGTGGAATTGACGGAAGCAGTTGCTTAGCATATTATTCATTGCCTTTAAACATTGTTTCTTCGCTATCGAAATTGTTAAACGAACGACGCAGGCATGTTGAAAGTATCTTGCGAAGATATCTACTGACTCACGTTTGACGTTCAAGGCTGCTCTTCCTTCAAAATCATACCCTGAAAAATAAGAAGAAAAAAGTAATTAGTGAATTTTGGTTTTTGTGTTGCAATATGTTTTTTTAGATAAAAGGAAACTATGTTTTTTTTTTTCACAAAGTCAATAAAAAATACCACGTGCCAAAAGTAATGAGTAGGTCTTCAATTTGTATCCGGAATGTATCATTTAAATATGAACCCTATTCAAGATTTTCTGCTCACCACATAGGGTGACCAAGAGTATTATCGGCAGATTTGTTCTCTCCATCATTGTTTTTTTTTGGTGGATGAAATTTAGGCATATAACTCAGTTTGGTTGAGAAGGATTTACGACCAACTCTGGGTTCATCGAATTTTAAGAAGCCTTCCATGACAAACAGAACAAAACTGCCCAAAAAAACGTAAGTTCCCATCCCCATTAAATACTATTAAAAATACTATTAAATGACATAAAAGGATGTTTTGATGCTGCATAATTGACCCGATTTTGTCATCCACTTTCCGGAACACATTTTTGCTCTCCTCAAAAATCTAAACAGATTTCCAAACTTTTAACCCCTCTATGATTTGCCTTTCAGTAGTAGTTTGATGATAAACGTGAAAAAATTGACCAAAGTTTGACGCTAAGATAAAGAGAGCAAAAAGTTCATCGCGAAATGGGGCTGACAAAATCGGGTCCTTACTGTAGTAGCACTTAATTAGAAAAGTTGAGATGATATATCTTCAATATGGACTAAACAAATAAATCAAAGCTCATGAGTGAGAAGTACAATTGGAAAATAGGTAATCCAAAATAATTTACAAGGCAGTTGAGAAACAATTCTCGTTGAAGGATTCGTCACTGGCATAATCGTCATCATTGAAAATTCGAGAGCAGTTTCCTTGTTCAAAGTTGAAATTTTCGCCTTAAAAATGAATTACAATGTATACTTTTTTATGCAAACATTCTGTATAGTCGATGAGGCAAAAGAAGCATGCGCGATGCAGAAATCATAAACAAACACCTTTAAAAAAAACTATGATATCGGCGAAAAGGTTGTCAGATATCTTTTGGCGGATCGACTGTGGATTTTAATCGACGTTTCAATGCGTAGCAAGGGGATTTATTATTCGTCTGAGGTTTATTATTTGTCTGACGTTTCGCCAGTAGGTTTTCGCGCGCAAATGCGTCCAGTCCGTTGCAAAACTAGGCAAAGCAAGTCAGTCATGTAACAAACATATCACACCAACAACGAACCAAGAAAGGTGAACCCCAGTGTCGAAACGTCGGCCAAATACTGAACCTCGTTCTCCCGAACTAAAAGACTGTGTAGCCGTTAAAATCGTAGGTTTCTAGACATGTTTTTGCAAAGATGTTTCAAGTAAAGTTAGTAGTAAGAAAATGTTGTCGACTAGCAGGATAAACTTAATCATAGCCAAAGTCGGTAGGTATAATCTTCAGAAGAAGTATGTTTTGTGAGAAGATTATTGTAAATTGTATATAACTGGAATGAATAAAGAGTGTGATGTTTACTAATTGAGATCGGCAGCCGTCTAGTTAGATGATAGATGACTGCGTTCTATTTTCTTTGTGATTAAGAAATGGTTGTCACTGTGACCTGCGTGGTCATGGTGGACTAGTTCCAATGTTTTTTTTAGCAAAACAAGAATATTATAATAGAAAATTCAGTGGTTAGACTGGATTAGTCCGAACAAGTCGAATGGATGGTTTTGAGCTAAAGAAACTTGCCTTTTATACAGCAGTAGGTATACATGATGAGAAATGTCTACCTCATCAATTGTACCTACCCAAATAAATGGATTATCTACCTAATGTGAGTGATGCCTGTTTTTAGATATTTTGGGGCTACCTCATTGGATACTTCACTTATACCTGTTATTAAAAAAATATTTGCTACACACTTAGATCAGCTCGGTATTTTTCCCATATTTTTGCTGAGTTCTCAACAGCAGATTCAACTCGGTACGCTTGGTCTCTTTTGCTGAAACTCTATAAATTACATAAATAACTAGCGATTTTTTGTGGCTTAAGTGTGTACCTATACGCATCATGAAAATACTCGCGATTGTTTTTGGATAACGAAAAATCAAAAGTTGTTCGGTTTGGAATATAAGTACATTCCCAAACAGAAGCAAGCGAAGCCCTTTGTGCACGGTAACCGCTACACCATTGATTATTGTCGCGCTTATCTTTTATAAGAGTCCTGCGGCGGTCGTATGCTCGCAAGGCATACCGCCGCATGACAGTCGCAAGGCAAAACAAAAGAAAAAGTGTTCCCGCCAAAAACAAAAGCACGTGGGTTTCGCAAAGTGACAGATGTTTTTGAATGTATTTGTGACGAACGGCAAGAGTGGCTCAGTGGAATGAGTGTACTTGTTGTCAAACCCCATATAATGGAATTAAATACTTTTAAATCTGGTGACGCTGTTCTGATTAGTGACTGTCACGCTTATATCAGAAGCCAGAGGCAGATAATCGCCATATTCTGTTTTTTTCTTGAGAGGCATAATATAAAACTTTAAATAATCCAATTAAAGATTAGAAGTAGAAAAGCGTTACTGCTTACTAGAAGAACGGCATATAGAAAAACGTTATTGAGTTGAAGATCATCGATTTAAAGAGCACCATCGCAGGATTATTGACGGTTTTCGGTTTTCGCACCAACTTGAACAAATGGTGGCAGAACCCTCTCAGATTGCAACGACAAAATCTTGGTGTGTAGCAGGCCTGCTAAATATCAGTCTCAGTGCCTGTATTTCAGCCGAAAATGAATGACTGTGGCGGTCGTTTTCAGTTCCTCGATGTGAGAACTGACAGAGTCCGGGACCACGGGTAAAAACACTCAACTACAGAAAAATGAATGGAAATATAGCCACAGAGAACAGACGTCTATCTTCGCTTTCTGCCTTGTGTAAAATTTTGTAACGGTCATTTCAGAGTATGTGGTTATGCTCCTGTTGCGCGGCGCTAGCGTCCCATCACATACATTGTTGTGTTGTCATATTTGTTTCCTGTGCTCGGTCGCTTTGTGGGCTAGTGTATTTTAACGATGAACACTGCCATCGTGGAGTCAAATCGACTTTATATGTGGGGCAGTCTCCGTTGGTGGCGTTAGGGAACACTTAAACCCTTTACACACGATTTCGACATATTTTTGTTTCAGCTTAATCGTCTGTTCTGTGTGATATAGCCCTGTTATCTCTCGCTTTCAGCACGCTGCGTGCGAGTGTGACCACCTATTTCATTTCGCTACTCGTGTTGCTGATCGGGAAACAACAACGAAGTATCTAATTGAATAAAAAAAATGAATTTAGAGAATAAACTAAACAAGAAAGTGAATCAGTGACATTCAACGTATCACTTCTCTTTGGATATTAAAAGCAGTTCTGAAAAGTGCCATGATGGACCAATCGTCAAAATCAAAATTCAACAAATTCAACCATCATAAACTATGTGTCATGTCATAAATGATAATAGACAAAATTAATTTCCTGGGAAAACCCATGAAATCGACGAATCGATGAGTATTAAGGTTTGTACAAGGAGAATCAGTAATAGAAAATACAGTGTTTGAATCATTCAAGTCGATTCAAATGGATGGCTCTAAACTCTAAAGCAACTTGCCATTTATACAGTCGTAGGTACATGTGATAAACAATGCGTACCGCATAAATTCTACCTGTAACCAACTAACTGATTGCTACCTACACAAGTCATGGGTAGGTATAAATATAATAATTCACCGCTCAGCGACGCCCTGTAATGGTTGGTACGATGAGGATCGATGAAAGGAAATAGTACCACCAGAAATCAGATGCTAGTGACCGGTAGCGATACAAGGTGGCAAAAGCAGAAGTTCTTCAAATCCATCGCAAAAAAAATAGCAGCATGGAAAGAGTGATGAATAAAGCGCAGGACAGCAAGGATAGGAACGATATGCGGAGGTTTTATGCAACATGTGTAAATGGTGGTCAACCTGATAAGATAGAATAATGCTGTCGTCGGAATAGTTCTTCAGCAAGCTCAGAACTACATATCTGGTAGTTAAGTCTTTGGTTTGGGATTTATCCGCTAGGTGGCGTCTTGTGAAAAAACTCAAACACGTATATCTGGATAGCCTAATCGTGGTACATTTGTGACATGTGAGAATGACGTTTCCCGTGAAGTGAAAAGGCGTATTGCAGCTGTGAAAAGGGCTTTTTACGAATTGCGTAACTTGCAAACTCAAACGAAATTTGTTCTATATCAGCAGGCAAGACGCTGATTCTTCCGGTCCCTCTTCGATCACGAGGCTTGGAATAAAATTTGCTTTATGGTTATGAACCTTCCCTGTCTCCCATTGGAGAAAGCTATCGTTCCAATCATTGTTTGCCAGGACTGCGTTAAATTGTTACAAATTAAACCTCTTTCATCGGATTTTCCAGCCACGATAGCACGCTGCGGCGCCGTTCCCAGCCGGGCATAAATAAATAACCTTATCGCCTCACTTTGTCACCAAGAAGTAGCACGATCTGAACCACCGACCATCCACTATCGCCCAAGAAAGTCAAGACACCATTTGAGCTACATTAGCCAGATTAGCTTCTAACGGTCTTTCTGGAGTGCAAGCGGGTATTCGTCGTATTACACCGCACTATCGTGATGAGCTAGAAGAGCTGGATGATGGGAGGGCAAAGGCGGCTTGCCCTTTCCAGTTCTGCAACCAACTTCGTTCGTCTTCGGCCGTTTGGCAAAGAGAGTTGCTAATTTAATAACGTATACGATTGCAGCAGCACTAGCATCAGCTTCCTTTCAGCCAACCATCTCCAGACCAAGGGACTTCTAATGAGGCTGTGCGGTGGAAAACTTCAAGATAATTAAAAAAGATATGCCACCTCCACGGTTACCACTCCATTCACGCGCAGAGTGTTCAGAGTAAAGCTCTACAGCAGCACGCTTTGATTAAAGAGCCGTGTTCCACGTGATGATTTACCGTCATGACCCGGAAAGGATGCGCCAAGAAAAGTTCATTTTTGTCTTCATGCGGATGCTGGGTACGATTCTCAACGTCTCTTCGATGGAGTGGTGGTGGTGGTAGCAGTTTTCTTGCAAGGAGTAGCTATAAATTTACGGTAATATAATGTTGACCATCCGGTTGGCTGCTTCCCAGATGATCATTACAGCTTCTGTATGTAGTGCCGCGCTGGGCTGCTAAAGAATCCGACGACGGTATACACCGAAATCGTCTTACAATCCCACTGGATAATGAAGCACTGCATAGCATCCAACATACCCGCACAGACGAAGATGCCGAGAAAAGGAGCGCACATATTCTATTTATATTAATGAAGGTCACAGAATAATACGTATCTTCGTGTGAAGGTGGATGATGGCATGTTGTGGTTTACAAGTCCACCAAAGCGATTAGTTTCATACAAAACTGTTCAATGTGAGAAAGTGTGTAGAAAAACAAGCATAAAAATAAAAATTGAATGATTAGAAGTGTTAAAAGAAAAAAATATCTTTTCTAGGAATAAACCGTTGTGAAGACATTAAAAATCTGCTTCTGCAAACCAGAGTGTGTGTTCTCCAGGCAAACAACAGCGTCTGAACCAAATATTAGGGGCGGCTGATCAATATCTGAGTGCCAGAGGAGGACTCTTAGCCCAACTGTGCACTATGGTCCTTCGGAGACTAGGGGGTTGGAGTGGAGCCCTGCTAGCCAGACGTAAAAAAAGTATTGCAACGAGAATTCAGCAACAGCATATTACAAACCCAGACCAACGGCAACGACCCCCATGAAAAAAATCTTGCTTTTGGAGACTTAGAAACTCAGTACGTGGAACTGCCGAACTCTCAACTTCATTGGGAGCACCCGCATACTCGCCAATCTACTGAAAGACCGTGGGGTCAGCATCGTAGCGTTGCAAGGGCTGTATTGGACAGGATCTACGGCGCGAACGGTTAGAGGTAATCATACCACAAGTCATACCATTTGCCAGAGCTGCGGCAACACACGCGAGCTGGGAACAGCTTTCATCGTGATCGGAGATATGAAGAGGCATGTGATCGGTTGGTGGCTGATAGACGAAAGAATGTGCATTGTGCAGGCTGAAGATCAAGTGCCGATTCTTCAACTTCAGCATAGTCAACAAGCAAAGCCAACACTCCGGAAGCTTTGATGATAACAAGGACGCATTCTACACGCAGCTCGAACGCGAGTACGACTGCTGTCCAAGCCATGATGTCAAGATTATCATAGGAGATAAAATCGCTCAGGTAGGCCCTTGGTTCCCAGGAGAAGAATATCAGATCGTCGATTGGAAAGTTCAACGCCCACCAGCTGACGAACGATAACAGCCTACGACTCATCGATTTCGCTGTCTCTAAAAAAACATAGCCGTACGTAACACGTAGCATCTATTTCCAACACAGAGAGGCTCATCGTTACAGCTGGACAGCAGACGTTACACCACAGCAGACGGAATCGCAAATCAGTCACGACATTATCAACGTTAGGCAGGATCTATCGAAGCGCTGACATCGACTCTGATCACTACCTGGTGATGGTGAAACTCCTCCCAAAACTTTCCGTCATCAACAATGTCCGGTACCGGCGACCACCACGGAACGACCTTGAGCGACTAAAGCAACCAGATGTCGCCTCAGCATATGCACAGAATCTCACGGCAGCGTTGACAGACGCGGATGGGCTCTATGTGGCCCCTCTGGAGGACTGCTGGAGTACAGTCAAAGCAGCCATAAACAACGCAGCCGAGAGCACTATCGGGTACGTGAAACGGGGCCGACGAAATGAATCGGTCGAAGAGGAGTGCAGAGCAAATTTGGAGAAGAGTGCAGCGCGTGCGGTAATGCTGCAGCATAGAACCCGACAGAACGTGGAACGATACAAACATAAATGGAAACACCAGTAGTGGTGTCATTGAGGCTACTCCGAGTTGCTCACTGAGTAACCAACTCTTGAGGTTTTTTTTTTATTTTTTATTTTGAATGGAGGGGTTTAACCCCCAAAACACTTCCTTTGAGTACAAGTTTGGCGCCCTCATGTATGCTAGAGAAAAAAAGAATACTAATTATTTTGCTTGCACGTTGTATGATGAACTCCTTTGTTATTTTGGAAATTTTTCTCACACTCTTTTTCAAATATAGGAATCATTCATGATGGTGGAACAGCGAAGACTGGCGCTTGAGCCTAGCTATTGAGCATTGTAGTTGGAGGAAATGCCAATGCAGAACCCGTAGCTTCCGGGAAGGTAAGCCCAGCTCCCTGGGATAGTGGGTTGGCGTCAGGCCCTGCGAGCCAGTCGTAAAAAAAGACTAGCACCGGAAAATCAACAAGAGTAGAATGCGAACCGATACCAATGGCGACGACCACAGCGACGAAAGGGGATTTGCGATTGGAAGCTCGGTACATGGAACTGCAGATCTCTCAACTTCATCGGGAGCACCCGCATACTCGCCGATATACTGAAGGACCGCGGGTACGGAATCGTAGCGCTGCAGGATTCGTGTTGGACAGGATCTATGGTGCGAACGTTTAGAGGCTATCATACTATCTACCAGAGTTGCGGCTCGCGTGTGCTGGGAACAGCTTTTATAGTGATGGGCGACATGCAGAGGCGCGTGATCGCTTGGTGGCCGATCGACGAAAGAATGTGCAGGTTGAAGATCAAGGGCCGATTCTTCAACATTAGCATAATAAACGTGCACAGCCCTCACTTCGGAAGCACTGATGATGACAAAGACGCAATTTACGCGCAGCTCGAATGCGAGTATGACCGCTGCCCAAACCACGACGTAAGGAGCATCATTGGGGATCTAAACGCTCAGGTAGGCCAGGAGAAGGAATTCAGACCGACGATTGGAAAGTTCAGCGCCCACCAGCTGACGAACGAAAATGGCCTACGCCTCATCGACTTCGCCGCCTCCAAGAACATGGCCATACGTAGCACCTTCTTCCAGCACAGCCTCCCGTATCATTACACCTTGAGATTACCACAACAAACGGACAAATCGACCACGTTCTGATTGATGGACGGCGCTTCTCCGACATTATCGACGTCAGGACCTATCGTGGCGCTAATATCGACTCCGATCACTACCTGGTGATGGTTAAACTGCGCCCAAAACTCTCCGTTATTAACAACGTACGTTACCGGCGGCCGCCCCGGTACGATCTAGAGCGACTGAAGCAACCGAATGTCGCCACCGCATACGCGCAGACTCTCGAGGCAGCGTTGCCGGACGAGGTTGTGCTCGATGTGGCCCCTCTAGAGGACTGCTGGAGTACAATCAAAGCAGCCATCAACAACGCAGCTGAGAGCACTATCGGGTACGTAGAACGGAGTCGACAAAACGATTGGTTCGACGAGGAGTGCAGAGCGGTTCTGGAGGAGAAGGATGCAGCGCGGGCGGTAATGCTGCAGCATGGAACCCGACAGAATGTGGAGCGATACAGACAGAAGCGGAAGCAGCAGACCCGTCTCTTCCGGGAGAAAAAGCGCCGCCTGGAAGAAGCGGAGTGCGAGGAAATGGAACTGCTGTGCCGTTCACAGGAAACACGCAAGTTCTACCAGAAGCTCAACGCATCCCGCAAAGGCTACGTGCCGCAAGCCGAAATCTGCAGGGATAAGGACGGGAGCCTCCTGACGGACAAACGTGAGGTAATCGAAAGGTGGAAGCAGCACTTCGACGAGCACCTGAATGGCGAAGAGAATGTAGGCACGGAGGACCAAGGCAGCGGAGGAAATGACTATGTTGGTGCAGCAGAGGACGGGAACGAACCAACTCCCACGCTGAGGGAAGTTAAGGAGGCCATCCACCAGCTCAAAAACAACAAAGCGGCTGGTAAGGACGGTATCGCAGCAGAACTCATCAAGATGGGCCCGGAAAAGTTGGCCACCTGTCTGCACCAGTTAGTAGTCAAGATCTGGGAAACCGAACAGCTACCGGAGGAGTGGAAGGAAGGGATAATCTGCCCCATCCACAAGAAAGGCGACAAGTTAATGTGTGAGAACTTTCGAGCGATCACCATTTTGAATGCCGCCTACAAAGTGCTATCCCAGATCATCTTCCGTCGTCTTTCACCTAAAGTAAATGAGTTCGTGGGAAGTTACCAAGCCGGTTTCATCGACGGCCGGTCGACAACGGACCAGATCTTCACCGTACGGCAAATCCTCCAGAAATGCCGTGAATACCAGGTCCCAACGCATCACCTGTTCATCGACTTCAAAGCGGCATACTACAGTATCGACCGCACAGAGCTATGGAAAATTATGGACGAGAACAGCTTTCCCGGGAAGCTGACTAGACTGATAAGAGCAACGATGGACGGTGTGCAGAACAGCGTAAGGATTTCGGGTGAACTATCCAGTTCATTTGAATCTCGACGGGGACTACGACAAGGTGATGGACTTTCCTGCCTACTATTCAACATCGCCCTGGAAGGTGTTATGCGACGAGCCGGGCTCAACAGCCGGGGTACGATCTTTACGAAATCCAGCCAATTTGTATGTTTTGCGGATGACATGGATATTATTGCTAGGACATTTGGAACGGTGGCAGAACAGTACACCCGCCTGAAACGTGAAGCAGCAAAGGTCGGACTGGTGGTGAATGCGGCTAAGACAAAGTACATGCTGGTAGGTGGGACTGAGCGAGACAGGACAAGCCTTGGCAGCAATGTTACGATAGACGGGGATACTTTCGAGGTGGTAGAAGAATTCGTCTACCTCGGTTCCTTGCTAACGGCTGACAATAACGTGAGCCGTGAAATACGAAGGCGCATCATCAGTGGAAGTCGTGCCTATTATGGGCTCCAGAAGAAACTGCGGTCAAAAAAGATTCACCCCCGCACCAAATGTACCATGTACAAGACGTTAATAAGACCGGTGGTTCTCTACGGACACGAGACATGGACGATGCTCGAGGAGGACCTGCAAGCACTCGGAGTTTTCGAGCGACGGGTGCTAAGGACGATCTTCGGCGGCGTGCAGGAAAACGGTGTGTGGCGGAGAAGGATGAACCACGAACTCAATCCCGCTTTAGCACCAACGGTGAGTTTGAACCACGTAACACACACGTAACAAGTACAGCTGTTGAACAATTTCCGCCCTCATCACCGAGAACAATTTCATCTCATCCTCATGCACCTTCTCCGCCTAGCCCGCGCTCTCCGCTAACGGTTTACTACCAAAACGTCCGTGGGTTGAGAACAAAGACGAATGATTTGCTCCTTTCTCTGCTGGCCTGTGACTTCGACGTTGTTGTTCTTACAGAAACATGGCTTCACGCCAATATTGCTTCCTCCGAAATATCTTGCAACTACACAATTTACCGTTGCGATCGCAATTCCTCTACCAGCCGTTTACTGCGAGGTGGTGGTGTGCTGATTGCAGTCAAAACGGAGCTAAACTGCGCAGCTGTTAATCTTGTTGATTGCGATGACCTGGAACAAATTGCCGTCCGCATCTCTCTGTTAAACGTCACCGTATTTGTCTGCTGCATCTACCTTCGCCCTAACAGCTGCCCCGAGAAATATATGAAGCATGTTGACTCCGTTAACCAGATTCAAAGTCAAGCGAATCCCCGTGACATTGTTGTCTGCGTTGGAGACTATAACTTGACTAATTTAGTCTGGACTTTTGATGAGGAGTGCTCGTCATATCTGCCGATTAACGCATCAACGGAACAGGAGCTTGCTCTGGTTGATTCCATGTTGTCATCTGGTTACTATCAAGTGAACGACCTTCTAAACGTGAACGGTAGACTTCTTGACTTGGTATTCGTTAATGACCCATGCATCACAAGTCTCTTCGAGTCTCCATATAGCTTATTGAAAGTCGACGCCCACCATAAGCCGTTTATCTTAACCGTTGACGCCCGTTCCCGCGAAGAAGAATTTCGAGGAGGTTCCTCAACGATCATTGACTATGACTTCAACCACTGTGACTATCAAGACATCAACTTAAGAATCGCCACCGTTGACTGGAATCAGGTTCTTGAAGAGGCGTCCATCGACGATGCAGTAACCGCCTTTTACAGCAATCTTCGTGACATCATCCAAGCTACCGTTCCTGTCAAGCGTCATCGAGTTTCCAAGCAGTTCAGTCAACCTTGGTGGACACCACAACTTCGCAACCTTCGGAATCGCCTGCGTAAGATAAGAAAAAGATTCTTCCGCAATCGGAATCATTTGAATTTGATGAAGCTAAAGCCACGCTGAAGAGGAGTACAGTCGGTTACAGCATGATCGTTTCCGTGAGTACATCGATAGCCTGCAAGAAAGTTTCGTACAAAACCCTTCTTCCTTCTGGACGTACATCAATAAGCGCAAGAGTTCAGCTCGTATTCCGGTTGATGTTACCTACTGCTCTCGTAGTTCCTGCTCACCTGTTACGACGGCGAATCTGTTTGCTGAATTCTTCCGCTCTGTTCACGACGATATTCCGCCTCCGCTGTCTAATGAGTACCTGAACAGCCTCCCGTCGTACAACATCCGGCTTCCGCAGGTAACATTCAACAATAATGAAATTCTCAACGCTCTTAGTGCCGTGGATGCGTCAAAAGGTCCCGGTCCCGACATGATCCCCCCTGTATTTATCAAACATTGTGCTCAATCGTTGGCATTACCGATTACTTCGATCTTTAATCGTTCATTGGCTGAAGGAGTATTCCCGGATGCTTGGAAGCTAGCCTCCATTATTCAAATCCAAAAAGCTGGAAATATGCACAGTGTGGAGAATTATCGCCCGATATCGATACTAAACTGTCTTGCAAAAGTTTTCGAAAGCTTGCTATACGACGTACTGTATCCAGCTGTGCAGTCTACGATATCCGATTACCAGCACGGTTTTGTAAGAAAGCGATCAACAACAACGAACCTCATGGCGTATACTTACACCGTAATTAACGAGCTGGAGAAGCGAAATCAAGTCGATGCCATTTACGTTGATTTCTCCCAAGCATTCGACAAAGTGCCTCATGATTTAGCCATCGAAAAGTTGAACCGCCTTGGACTGCCGTCATGGATTATTCGTTGGCTGAAGTCCTATCTTTCGTCTCGCAAAGCTTTTGTCAAAGTGCATGATGGAAGGTCAAACGTTTTTGACATTCCTTCTGGAGTTCCACAAGGCAGTCATCTTGGCCCGCTTATTTTCATTTTATTTATAAACGATCTGTGCGCTAAAATCAACTCAAACAAACTGCTCTATGCTGACGACTTGAAGATTTTTCGCGTTATTAAGTCATTTGTTGACTGTTGTGCATTGCAAGCTGACATCAAATATGTGTCATGTTGGTGTGACTTGAATGGAATGAAGATGAATGTGTCCAAATGTAACACGATCACGTTCACTCGCCGCCAGTCTTCTACTATGTTTGACTATGCCCTTGTCAATACGCCACTAAATCGGGTTACATCGATCAAAGACCTTGGTGTGGTTTTAGACAGCAAGCTTCGATTCACGGATCATATCGCTGTGACAACAGCCAAGGCCTACGCGATGCTTGGCTTCCTGCGCCGCAATACAGCTAACTTCGATAATGTTCATGCATTGAAGTCTTTGTACTGTGCCTTAGTGCGTAGTGTACTTGAGTACGGCATTCAAGTCTGGGCACCGCACCATAACGTTCATGTCAACCGGATTGAGAATGTACAGAAACGCTTCATACGGTATGCACTTCGGAATTTTCCGTGGAACGACCCGGTTCAACTGCCTCCATATGAGCAACGATGTGCCCTGATAAGACTTCAACCGTTAGCAAGTCGTCGTGTTATGCTGCAAAGACTCTTCGTATTTGACATCATTCAAAGCAATATCGACTGCAGCAGCCTTCTTGAGCATGTGAGACTCCACGCACCTGTTCGCCAAGTTTGAAATCGCCAGCTGCTGCGGATTCCTGGCCACCGCACCGACTATGGACTGTTTAATCCATTAGATTTCTGTTGTAGACTATTCAATGATGTGTGTGACGTTTTTGATTTTAATGTTAGTAAACTAGTTTTTAAGAATAGGATTAAGAATTTTTAATCAGTCTGTGTGGCACTTGTGTCAAAGATGTAGTATCAATAAATAAATAAATAAACTCTACGGCGAACCCAGCATCCAGAAAGTGGCCAAAGCCGGAAGGATACGGTGGGCAGGGCTTGTTGCATGAATGCCGGACAACAACCCTGCAAAGTTGGTGTTTGCTAACCATCCGGTTGGTACAGAAGGCGTTGAGCGCAGAGAGCACGATGGGCGCACCAGGTGGAGCGTGATCTGGCGAGTGTTGGGCGTGACCGACGTTGGAGAGCTGCAGCTGCAAATCGAGTATTATGGCGGCAAATTGTTGATTCAGTATTATCATGAATTTGATGTTGTGGAGCGGATCTGGTGTGATGGTTAGAACACTATCACGCCGAGGACCTGGGATCGAATCCCACTCCCGAAAAACTCACATCAATGTGAGTTCTTCCTTCGGAAGGGAAGTAAAGCGTGGGTCCCGAGATGAACAAGCCTAGGGCTAAAAATCTCGTTAATACAGATAAAAAAATGATGATAACTAAATAAATGAAATGAAATGAATGATAGTGGAAATGCATCTTAAATGTACCTGAATCGTCCATATGATTACACAGCGCAACATGTTTTTGTCTCAAGAGCAAACTTATGTGTCTCTGACAGATTTTGGGCCGCTGAATCCGAATCCGGGCTCAGATTTGCTCCAACACGTCACAGTTTTGAGCTATATACCACAGAGAACAGACATCAAGGCTAGAACAAATTTCATTCGGAAAGTTGTGTAAGGATTTGAATCTTTACTTGAGTAAGGTTGCAAACCAACACACGATGACAACACTAACGCCACCAAACACCATATTGCCACAGTCAGTGGTGAATTGAAACATTTCAAGTGGTGAATTAAATTAGTATGGGAAATTAACCGATTGCAGCGCCACGCTATTGCCACTTGTGTTGCCGATTTCAAATGGCCGTTAAATTTCTTACACAGTTTCGGAACTGGACTTGGATGTCTGTTCTCTGTGTATATACCTCAATTTATAATGCAAAATATGCGATTTTGGGCTTTTTTGACTGCAAGTTATTAAGCATGGAAATATTTTTTTTAAGCCATCAAAAGGTTAATTGGTCAATTAACATCTAAATTAACGACTCATGCAAAATATTTCATTTTGCCTAATCAAATTTGGTAGATTTGGGCATTTAATGTTAGTATGAAAATCGTACCTAACAAAAATCGCTTAAAACTATCAAATTTGATTGGGCAAAACGAAATATTTTGCATGAGTCGTTAATTTAGATGTTAATTGACCAACTTATCCTTTGATTGATTAAAAAATATATTTCCATGCTTAATGGCTAGCAGTCAAAAAAGCCCAAAATCGCATATTTTTCCCTATAAATTGAGGTATAGCTCAAAATTGTGACGTGTTGGAACAAATCTGAGCCCGGATTCGGATTCAGCGGCCCAAAATCTGTCAGAGACACATAAGTTTGCTCTTGAGACAGACCAAAAGTTATTTTTTGTTACGCTGTGTTATTCACAAGTTTTTGCGCCCTCATATAAGTAAAAATGGCTGTGGCATTGGATGTTTTTTCTTGCGTACACCTTCCATAGATTGCTCCAGAACTTACTTTAAAATTTCGTACAGTATTTTCGTTAGAGGATCCACCAGATATTTTTCAAAAAATCCTCTAGAAAAGCTTCTTTGGGTTGAATAGAATTTTTCAGGAATCCATACGAGACTTTTTCTAGAAAATCACCCATGGATTCGTTCAGAAATGCTTCCAACGATTTTTCATGAAAATCAAAGGTTCCAATCGATAAAATCTTTCACAGGCTCCTTCAGAAATTCATTCAAATATTGCTTCAGAAATTCTTCCAGGGATTACAGAGATTTCCTTGTTATATTCCTCCATAAAATAGTTCAAGGATTACAAGCCATTAGTTCAAGGATTACACACACTTGTTATCATAAATTAAGTAAATCTTTAGTTGATTTTTTTTCTTGTAATTTTAATTTTTTACTCCTATGTGAATGCCTTCAAAGGAACTAAGTTCCACTGGGAGTCCACTTTATATGTATTACTTCTCTCCGCGAATATTAACTCTTTTTTTTAGTAAGTGTCCATTACCAGGGGGCTCGCTGCGTGAGCTTTTTTGGTGTGGGGTCAGTGGAGAGTTAAAAAAAAGTCAAGGGAAATCTTTCATGATTTGTTTCAGAAATTACTGCATGAATTCGGTCTTGACCAAGGTTTCTTCGAGAAACTCCTACGGCGATTTTTCTATGCTAGACTTCTACGGATTCCTTGAGAAACTACTCCAGGAATTGTATTAGATGTTTGTTTTTTTTTCTTAATAGGAGATTTTTAAAAATTTCTCCAGGAATTCCTTCAGAATTTTCCATAAGGATTGCTTTGGATTTTTTTATTATTTCTTTCAGTGGCTGCTTAAGAAAATTTTCCAGAGATTCCTTCGAAAATTTTGCCCAGGAAGTCAGCAGAGATTCGTTCAGGAATTTCTCTAGAAATTCCATGGAAAATTCCCGCACGAATTTGCACAGGAGTTTTTGAGGGATTCACCAAAAAAATCCTGCAGGAATTCTTCCCCAGATTCATGCTTTATTACTTTTAGTGATTCGGGTAGAAATTTCCCTAGAAATTCCCGCAGAAGTTCAAACAGAGATTCTTTTCGATTCCAGATATTTCTCCGAGTATTTCCCCAAAAAAAATATTCGTCATTTCCTCTAAGGATAACTCCAACAATTTCACCACGGATTATTTGAAAAAAAAAAATGTACAAAAGTATTTCCCAGGGATTTCTACGGAAATTCCTTTCGCAAAACTTAATTTCTTTTTCTAGTTATCTTTGCAGACGCTTATCTGTGCGTTTCTTCAGGACACACTTTCCTACAGGATTTTTATTAGAAAATCGTCCACAGATTTATCTAGGAATGATTTTAGAAATCCACTAAGAAATGCATTAAGAGATTTCTCTTGGAATTTTCTTATGCAATCCTAAATATTTTACTAAGAATTCCACCAAGGGTTTCCCGATAAGTTTTTCAAGGTTCTCAAGAAATTCCTTCTGAGATTTCGTGATGAATTTCTAGATATTCCTCCAGAGATTCATTCAAAAGTACCTAATACGACTTTACAGGGATTCTATTGAAGATTTCTTTAGAAATTCCTCAGGTTTACTATCACAAATTCCTGCTGGAATTCATTCTGAATTTTTTTGAAGATAAATATATCGACACTGATTCTTTATTAGGGCCTAACTGACATTTTCGATTTGAGGAATTCCACGGAGTCATGTCAGTCGATCCTGAGCGACCATTTCAAAAATATCTGAAACTTTGCACAGTTTTTCAATTTCATATAAATCGCCATTTTTTGATATTAAACCTTCATATTCACTCACGACTAACTTTTCAAAAGGGTGTATGCGAAAATAGTTCTAAAATATTCTAAAAGCTGTACAGCAAAAACGGATTGTTCGATTGTTATAAATTTTTCAGCAAAGTTAGATAACTAAATGATGATTCCTTAGAAAATATACACTGTAAAAAATTTCTTTTTCTACTTTGAAAAAATATGATATTTGTCACAAAAACTCAAATATCTCAAAACCCTATCTTTTTACCAACTTCAATTTTTTAGAGGAAATGGCCCATTATATCAGCTATCTACCATAAAATTTTGGTGATGGTAAACTGATAAACAAAAAAGTTATGACATTTCAAACATTTCACAATTTTTACATTTAGTAACAAAAAAAAAATTTTTTTCTGTGTAAATTATTTCGAGAATTATATTTTGATGCTGATTTTATTGTAAAGGCTACCGCCTGAATTAAACAAGTTGTTTTCATGATACTTTAGTTTGATTATTCGTAATTACTATAGTATCTATTTGAAACTTAGACGCGATCCAGTGTTGTGATCAAAAATATTGAGATTGTCATACTTTTTATTGTACGTGACTGGTGAAAAAATCCCTTGATAGTGTTGAAAAGCTGTTGATTATAAGAAAAATGGAATTGAATTTATTTTTAAGACAAAAGCTGTATAATAAAAGTTTTTTATACTAGTTTATCCGCAAAAAAAATCCCTCTTACACACTTATTTCTGAATTGTCTGTTCGGTACTTTTTTGACGAGATTATAACAGCAGTACGATCTCGGTAGTTTCGGTAATCGATTTTACTGAGGCTCAGTAAAACAACTGTCAAAATCGTATGGAAAAGGTAAACAATGCATTTTTGCTGAACGAGTTCGGTGCTCAGCAGTTTTAATCTCGTCAAAAAATTACCGAACTCGGTAATCAAAATTAAGTGTGTAGAGAACAGACTTTATGATCGGAAGAATGCGAGTAACTTCAACAACAACAAATGCATAAGAGGTACATACCACAGACAAACAGACGAAACGCCTAGAACAATTTTAGTGAAAATTCATCGCCCAGTTCACACTATCACCACCTGGTGGAAATGTTTCACGAAACACTGCGTTGTGCAATATCGTCATCAGAAGGCGCTAGTGTGAAACGTCAAACGCAAAGAAAAACGATGGGCGCTCTTCTTGTTATGAAAGCCACAACCAAGATTCAAAATGATCGTTGAAGGCGTGGTCAATGAAAATTTCGCCAGTGTTACGTTTGTTTGTCTGTATACATACCTGACAATGCTCACGAAAAAAACAAAAAAATACTACCGCTATGAATATTAAAAATTGTATAGTATTTTTTTTCTTCAGCCACCAACACCAAACAAGTAAGTTAAAATTAATAAGTGATTTTGTTTATTATAATCTAACGAACAAGATGAACAGTCGCTTTCTCAAAGGTCTTCAACTCAACGCTCTCTTGTAGACCGTTTGATGAAAAAAAAATGTTCAAAAGAGTTACGAAATCTCACCGAAAGCACCATAGATAAACTGAAAGAGACTGGTTATGCCCAAATGTCCACATTGTGTACAAAATTACGCATTTGCACGTCCTGCCGTCTAAAATTTGACAAACGAGCCATCTGTATATCATCGGTAAAGCAGGGCGCAGGAAGTTCGAAAACGACAACAACTGAGAAATTGCCATCAGCGACATCTGTTTAAACAATTTAATTACGCCCCTTTTCAAAAATGCCCTGTAATATTCTTCAACATCTATACCCATTTCAATATTTTTAACGTTGCAAAACACGCTTTCAACATTCATCTTGAAGAAGAGGGAAAACACTTGTCCTCAAATGTAACAGCAAATTAATGAACAAACGACTAATGCGCGGATGGCGTGATAAAATCGGAACATTACGGTACATAGTATATTATATTATATGTATATATAATATATAATAAAAACAACTTGTTTTACTCACGCAAGGCCATTAACAATAAAATCAGCATCAAACTTCGATTTCCGGCCGAAATAATTTACACTAAAAAAAATTATTACTAAATGTGAAAATTGTGAAATGTTTGAATTGTCATAACTTTTTTGTTTATTTTCATGGTAGATTGCTAATACAATGGACCGTTTTCTCTAAAAAATTACGTTGGTAAAAAGATAGGGTTTTGAGATATTTGAGTTTTTGTGACAAAAATGATATTTTTTAATGTTAAAAAAGATTTTTTTCACAGTGTATATTTTCTTAGGAATCGCCATTTAGTTATCTAACTTTGCTGAACAATAAAATCAGCATCAAATCGCGATTTCCGGCCGAAATAATTTACACAGAAAAATTTTTTTTACTAAATGTAAAAATTGTGAAATTTTTGAAATGTTATAACTTTTTTGTTTATTAGTTTACCATCACCAAATTTTTATGGTAGATTGCTAATACAATGGACCGTTTTCCCTAAAAAATTCAAGTTGGTAAAAAGATAGGGTTTTGAGATATTTGAGTTTTTGTGACAAAAATGATGTTTTTCAATGATAAAATAGATTTTTTTTCACAGTGTATATTTTCTTAGAAATCACCATTTAGCTATCTAACTTTGCTGAAAAATTCATAACAATCGAACAATCCGTTTTTGCTGTGCATATTTTTGAATATTTTTGAACCATTTTCACATACACCCTTTTGAAAAGTTAGTCGTGGCTCTAAATAAAAATTTGATATCGAAAAATGGCGATTTAGATGGAACTGAAAAACTGTGCAAAGTTTCAGTTCAATAGAAAATCATGAATTAAAAATTTTCCTTAATTTTGATGCTGTTGCTTGGAATCGCTCATTTCTCTTCATCGATCCTCTTTTTGTGTTATTACGGAAAGTGTATTAAGTTTTCCAAAGATTTTTTGGTTGAAATGCGAAGACGACGACTACATCTTGCTCTAGAAACAAAAAGAATAATGATTTTGTTTGTTTAAAAAAAAAAAAAAGAAAAAAAAAAGAGAAATCGATCAAGTCAGTTAGGCCCTTAAGAAAAATCATTGTCAATATGTTTTTTTTTGCCTTTCTTTCTTTTTGATAGAAAGCTCGGAGGGTCGAATCACATATACCAATCGACTCAGCTCGACGAATTGAGGTGATGTCTGTGTGTGTGTGTATGTGTGTGTGTGTGTGGACAAAAAAAAACTCACATCACTTTTTTGAACTAAACCTCAACCGATTGTAATGACCGATGGTTCATTCGACGCGGAATGTGGTTCCATTGTTTCCTATTGAAAATGGTTCGGATCGGTCCAGCCATTCCGGAGTTATGGCCATTTAGGTGTTCCGGACCGGTACCCCAGGCAGGAGCCAGATATGAAAACGCTACAAACCCATCCATGCGACACATCAAACTACGGCATTTTCGATAACTTGATGAACGGTAAGCAGAAAAATGGTCTAGTATCCCGGAACCGGTTCCGAGTGTCCCGCCGGAAGTGGTCAAACATAAAAGTGCACTAAACCCATGCATGCGGCATATCAAACCGCAGCTTTTTCGATACCCTGATGAACAGTAAGAAGGAATACATTCTCAGACCATATCGGAACCGGTAGTATTCCGGAACCGGTTCCAGATGTCCCGCTGGAGGTGGCCAAGTATAAAAGTTAACCAAACCCATGCATGCGACATATCAAATAGTGGCTTTTTTGATAACCTGATGAACAGTCAGCAGGAAAATATTCTCAGAACATATGTATCTGAACCGGTAGTGATTTCTACATTAATTGTTGGTAAAAATCTGAACGAATCTCTGAAGGAAGGTGTGGAAAAATCCAGAGCAATGCCTGGAGGAATACCCAAAGTAACTTTTGGAGAGACTCCTGCAGGAGCTTCCAGAAGAATCTCTTGGACATTTTCTAGAGGAATTTCCAAATAAATGCCCAAGAATATCACTGAATATTTCAATGGAGTATACCTCTGAAGAAATTTAAACATTGCAATCAGAAAAAGTATCTAGAAATATTTCTAAAGGAAACCCCAGAGGAATTTCTGAAAGAATCCCAAATCTTTGTGAAACATTTCTCATGGAATCCCATCCTTAGAAGAAACGTTTGGAGGAATTCCTGGAAAAATTCCTAGAAAAATTTCTTGAAAAACAAATTTGGAGAAACCCCAAAAAAAGGACTCTTGGAGAAAAAAATCAATAAAAATTTCCGGAAGGAATTTCTTCCGAAACTTTTGAAGACATGCTTTAACCTTTCAGAACGCACGCCATCAAGCAGCTGAAACTGCGCCACGCTCGCGCTGTAATGAGGAAATTCGGAAGAAAATTGTGAGTAAACCCGTGAACCAATTCCAAGAAGAATCTGTTAAGAAACTTCTGAAAATGTCCCAAGGAAAATTCCGGGACAGGAGCCTCTTGACGGACGAACGTCGTCTTTCTGCTCCCACTTGCCTCAGAAGTATAAAGGGTGATACGGTCAAAATTTGGTCACACATATTTTTTCATAACTTTAGACTGCGTACACCAAAACAGCTAATTTTTGGACCAGTAATGCTACATTATATGTAGCTTATACCATAAAATTTTCATCAAAATCGATTAAGTATTGGTTGATATATAGATAAAACTATCGACCTACCTTTTTAAAATTTTGTACAAAGGCGCTCCATAGTAAATTTTCGGAAATTTAAGGTCAGTAAAGCACACTTTTGATTATAGAACTACCAATACTGCTACGATTTTTATCAAAATTTTACAGTATAATGCTATTATGAAAATATGTTCTTAGTAAAATTTTGAGCCATTTTGTATGAATACTTTCAAAGTTGTACCAGTTTGAATATGAAAAAAAAAACTGACCGGGTACCACTTAAGCAAATATAACTTTGTAACGGCTGGACCAAATTGAATGAAATTTTTACACAACATTTTGATATGCATACTTCACACACAGGAAATTTTTTATTGAGATCGGTTAAGTATCTCTGGCTCTATAAATAAAACAGTAAAAATGTGTTCTTATTTGTAAATCCATATTTTAAAATTGCAGATCTCAGGGTTCAACAATATCTCCGCAAATACTAGACCGATTTTGATGAAAATTTTATGGTACAAGCTACATATAATGCACCATTACTGATCCAAAAATCAGCTGTTTTGGTGTACGCAGTCTAAAGTTATGAAAAAAAATGTGTGACCAAAATTTGACTTGACTTGACAAAATTTGACAAAATTTGACCACCTAAACTAATATAACTTTGTAACGGCTGGATCATATTGAATGAAATTTTTACACAAGATTTTGATATGTATATTTTACATACAGAATAATTTTCATTGAAATTGTTTCAGTATTTCCGGCTCTATGAATAAAAAAGTAAAAGTGTGTTCTTATTTTTTAACCCTCTTTGTACAAAATTTAAAAATGGCAGTTTTCAGGGTTCACAATATCTCCACAAATACTGAACCGATTTTGATGAAAATTTTATGGTATAAGCTACATATAATGTACCATTACTGGTACAAAAATCTTTGCTTCGTTCGGGAAAAACGCTTCACTTTTCAAGCACTGCTCACTGCGTGGAGAGTCGCCTTCATAGATCCTTCACGACTTTGGTA